>NC_090653.1:88684763-88777323 GCF_040937935.1 Hyperolius riggenbachi | reverse complement strand
TCTTGGCTGGGCTGGCTCTTGACGTTTTGTTTCAGAGAGCGTGGTATGGCCTCCCCACCCTGGCTCAGTGAGGCTTTATGGTGGTAAGTGCTGGGGTTGCTGCTCTGTATATGCGCCCAATATGAGAGCGCCCTCTGCCCTCTCTCTCTCTCTCTCTCTCTCTCTCTCTCTCTCTCTCTCTCTCTCTCTCTCTCTCTCTCTCTCTCTCTCTCTCTCTCTCTCTCTCTCTCGCTCACCACCATACCACCAAACACACACTAAATAAACTGCTAACCTAAATCTTACTTGTAGACAGTCATATGAGACACATGCTGGGTGCAGGGCTTTGTGATTGGACCATGCGATAGAGTGAGGTGCAAAATGAAATCATGCCTAGCAGAGGATGGTTTCACAGTGCTAAATGCTAGGCTGGCTGTGGTGCAATTGGTTAGTGTGTCTGGCTGGTAACAGCAAGGTTACAGGTTCAATTCCATCCAGGCATGTCTTTTCCTTTTGCGTTCAACAGTTGTCCAAACAGAGCCAACAGAGCCCCAGATAGCCATGTAGAGTTAGGTCACAGCTAGCCTGGCTGTGGTGCAATTGGTTAGTGTGTCTGGCTGGTAACAGCAAGGTTACAGGTTCGATTCCATCCAGGCATGTCTTTTCCTTTTGCGTTCAACAGTTGTCCAAACAGAGCCAACAGAGCCCCAGATAGCCATGTAGAGTTAGGTCACAGCTAGCCTGGCTGTGGTGCAATTGGTTAGTGTGTCTGGCTGGTAACAGCAAGGTTACAGGTTTGATTCCATCCAGGCATGTCTTTTCCTTTTGCGTGCGCGCGCTGCGCCATTGAACCCCATGGGGTATTTTGCGTGCGTAAAACTTTACGCATGCAAAACTTTGTGCTCGGTGTTTGGACAACTGTTGAACTCAAAAGGAAAAGACATGCCTGGATGGAATCGAACCTGTAACCTTGCTGTTACCAGCCAGACACACTAACCAATTGCACCACAGCCAGGCTAGCTGTGACCTAACTCTACATGGCTATCTGGGGCTCTGTTGGCTCTGTTTGGACAACTGTTGAACGCAAAAGGAAAAGACATGCCTGGATGGAATCGAACCTGTAACCTTGCTGTTACCAGCCAGACGCACTAACCAATTGCACCACAGCCAGCCTAGCATTTAGCATTGTGAAACCATCCTCTGCTAGGCATGATTTCATTTTTGCACCTCACTCTATCGCATGGTCCATGGTCCAATCACAAAGCCCTGCACCCAGCATGTGTCTCATATGACTGTCTACAAGTAAGATTTAGGTTAGCAGTCTATTTAGTGTGTGTTTGGTGGTATGGTGGTGAGCATAGCTGTCTTCCATGTGGTTGGCCTGGTTTGATCCCTGGACATGTCATGAATGTGAGTATGGTTTTGAAATACTACAGATCTCTGGAGAGAGAGAGAGAGAGAGAGAGAGAGAGGGAGAGAGGAGGAGGAGTGGCTGGCTGTGCTATTCATTTTAGGCATCTAGAGGGATAGAAACCCTTACAAACCTGAAAAAGTAAAATTTCGGTTGGAGACACGAAATTCGTCATTACGGGAGTGAAATTTCGATTACGAAATTGTAAATTACGATTTGAAAATTAATTACGAAATTACGAATTTGGGTCGTAATGTTAAATTTCGCATTCGTAATAAAAGCAGTTCGAAATTTCGAAAATTTCGGCTCATCTCTAGCTGCGTTTGGGTGAGATAATTTGGCATGCTGGATCTCTTGCCGACGCATCTTAGCTGTCATACACACACTATATTCTAGACTGATACTGTTTGCAACAGTCACCTACACTGAGTTTAAACTACGATGTGCACAAACCTTAACTCAGATATAACAGTAGCTGTCTTTTTCAGCACACATCGCAATTCCTTTGCAGCCTAGAACACAACCTGTGGCACACGTGAGAAAAGGGCATCAGTATTGCTGATTTTCTACTAATGCTTTACCAAATCCACCTCTCAAACTAGCTATCCCCCTAATGGTGCCCATACTTGGTTAAAAAATAAAATAAAATCCTGGATTAGATAATTTGGTTCAATTATTCCATTAGATCGAATATAAAGATTATCAACTTTCATTCGATTCAATCATTTTGGTTGAATAAATGGGAAAATCTAATGTTTTTATGGTATCGTGTATGGGCCTCATAACTACTCCTAACACTAACCTTACCCCTAGCTACTCCAAAAACGAATCCTTCTGATACCCTACGCCTAATACTACCTTACCTTACCAATGTCACAGACCGCAAGGCCGGTCTGCGATCAAGGTCAATCGATCAGAGTCAGAAATCCTCTCACACTGTCATTTTGCTTATCACGAAGCGTAACCTGACTTCGCAAGTTGATGAACTGACTAGCGGAGGGGTGTTCGGACGCCAAAGGATTCACCACACACATACAATTCAAAGATCTGCCACCAAGCGGGTTACACCGCCCGCTACTGTAATTATGCTAATATTTCGAGAACGCTCTGTTAACCCTTTGCAGTATGCAGGAATCTGGGTCAGATCTGAATATCTGAGCCGGATTCACGCATACGGGTTTTAAATGTCACTTCTATTAAACACAGGGTATCTGGAACAACAGTGACAGGTTTAGAATCAGACAAACAGTGATTAGACAGCTGTCCGTTAGAAACAGGTACCTCTTCCTTGCCTCCTTCCCTAGGAGAGCTAGGTACCATTACCCCAACAGCCTCCCTCGGTCCCTTCCCAAGCTTGTACAGTACCTGAGTGGGTCCAGACGGGAGATCCGGGGTGTTGATCATAGGTTCATAAAAAGATGGTAGGGTGCCCAGATCAGTGCCCAACAGCACAGGCACTGGGATGTCATCTGTCACCCCCACAACTTTTGTCTGGCGCCACCTTCCCCAATCAAGAACATGACCTTTGGCGATGCGTGCGTGTGGGCCACCAACTCCCACAAGGGTAACACGCTCATTAGGTAGGAAATGCTCCCTGGCAACAAGATGAGAGCGAACCATGGCAGCACAGTGGCGTAGTGGTTAGCGCACTTGCCTTGCAATGCTGGGTCCCCGGTTCGAATCCCACTCAGATCAACATCTGCAAGGAGTTTGTATGTTCTCCCCGTGTCTGCGCGGGTTTCCTCCAGGTACTCTGGTTTCTTCCCACATCCCAAAAACATACAGATAAGTTAATTGGCTTCCCCCTAAAATTGCCCCTAGACTACAATACAGGCACTACACAATATAGACATAGTACTATGGTAGGGATTAGATTGTGAGCCCCTCAGAGGGACAGTTAAGTGACAAGACAATATATACTCTGTACAGCACTGCAGAATTTGTCAGCACTATATAAATACTAAATAATAATAATAATCTGCTACAAGTCCGGCACCCAAATTACACACTGGGCACCACTATAGTCATAAATAACATTGTGGTGTGTGGCAATGCCCAAATTGCCAGGCCTCGTGCAGTGCCCAAATTATCTACCTCACAGCCTGTCTGCTCTCCTAGAACACACTGTACTATGTTGGGCTTTAATTTCACAGCTGAGAAACTGTCTCGGGAAATGGAGAAACCCTTGTGCGGATGGATTCCTTTGCTCACCTGAGCACGTCTCAGGAGGCAGACAATTCCACAGTATATACTTTGGATGGTATGTGTATTTCCTCAATCCCAGATCCTCTACCAGATCTGGGAGCTTGAAGGTTATGTGCAGTATCTTAGCTCTTCCAAGCACTGGACTCTTCTGCATACAGTTTTCTACTGTTTTTCCTGGGATCTGTTCAGGCCACTCGTCCAACTTAGGAGTCAGCATGCCAAATGCTCTTACCACTACTTGGAACACTTCCAGTTTCCACATATCCACGCCTTCTTTAAAAGAGAACTCGAGCCAAAGCCCGGGTTCAGAAACACCTAATTACATAAGGAGAGGGAAGACCCTGGCTCCTAATGAGCTTTCCCATGACATCCTCTGGTCCCCTGTTGCCACTCGTGGACCCTCCAGCTGATTTAGGCCACACTCCTTTTCTGACCCTCGGGCAGCCGTGCATGAACGCCTCTGGCTTACTACGCAGACATAGTATGGCCACGCGAGTGCTTGCAGAGGAACCTCTTTGGATGATCTGCGAGCAGCAAAAGGGAACCCGGAAGACGACATGAGAAGTAGTGATGAGTTGAAATTTCACTTTTCCATAATTACGACATGCAATTTGCAATTACAGCACAAAATCGTCATTTGTAGTTATCAGAAAATTCATAATTTGTAATTTTGTGTTGTAATTTGGAATTACATCATAATTTTGCGCTTCATTCATAATTCTGTAATTTAGCAGGATTATGAAAATTACGGGTAACAAGATATTCATTTCGTGTTTTACACAAAATTACAAGTTACACAAAATCATAATTTCATGTTTTGCACGAAAATTATTTCCGAAAAATGATTGTAATTATGAACATTTTTGTAAATATAAAAAATAATATTCACAAAAACAATCATATATGGGAACAATCATAATTACGAAAATGTTGTATATGGTTTACACCTCTCTGACAGTACGGCTGCCCTTGGCAGGCGTTTGTCCTCCAATATCAATTGTCATGTATAGAGTGCTCGAGGGGGCCCAATGCAAAACCTGAACTGGGGCCCATTGTGCCTTAGCTACGCCACTGGAACCCAGCATGGCAAGGCTCTGGCCACTTTAAAATTGGACTACAGATTCATAGGAAAATTATTTTTATTCCATTTCAGAAATGGATTCTTACATTACTTTTCAATAACTTCCCCCTAACATATGTTGGACTGTAACATGAACTCAAAGCAAGTTCAGTCAGGTCTCCTTATCATTCTGCTC
Source organism: Hyperolius riggenbachi (assembly GCF_040937935.1). Lineage (NCBI taxonomy): Eukaryota > Metazoa > Chordata > Amphibia > Anura > Hyperoliidae > Hyperolius > Hyperolius riggenbachi. Next base: position 88,772,472 of record NC_090653.1, on the reverse strand, counting down.
TGTACTTTCCATTTGTGTGAACAACCTACACCATTCCTCCTACCTGCTTCTTCTCACCAGAATTAAACAAAAGGCTGGCCAAAGTAAATTCCTTTCCTTGACACGCTATTACGGTACATAACAGAGCAATATCAGGATTTCTCTGATACAGATTATCAACTGTAAATATTTTACACAGCATCAAACACTTGCATGTTAGCATGTGATATTTGGTGAAAGTGGCGCTGAGCTGGCTGCTTCTCACCAATGTTAACTATGTTTGCCGACTGCCATTAATATAAAAGGTAGATTGAAGCAGTTTACATGTGGGCCGAGATTAATGAGTCATACACATGATTTTAATGGGGTAGTGTAATGTAAAACATTAGTACAACTATTATTGTATATTAGAGATGAATGAATAATTCTCCTTCTGTGCAAATTAGCTTCACCAGGGAAGGGGGAAGCTTTGGTTATTAAATCACTGGACAATTAACACAGTTTACAGAAAATTGGATTAGATGACTGATTTGCCAATACCAAATTCTGCCTTCTAGGTGGAGCTGAGAAGCATATCAGTTGAATTTGATGAGTACTGTTGTCTATTAATCAAACCCTGTCCGACAAATGGCCTTGAGAAAGCAAAAGCTGTAGGCTGGTCATTGAGGTTTGCCTACGACCATGTAAAGCACCATGCTAGACGAGAGATGGCATGTTCCAAGGAAGGCTGCTGAGAGCTTGGAAACAGACCTGGAGGCACCGAGGTAAAGTGTTACAGTCAAGTGTGGGCTTTGCACTAGCAGAGAACACAGACATGGATGTCCCAAACCTTGAACCAAGATTTCAACTACCCTATTTGGCTATCATTGATCTCCTAAGACAGTTGTTTATTCCTGAGCAGAAGTCACCCTACGTCTGGTACACCATAATGGTCATTGCCAACTTAAAGCTTTCACCAGTGCATACTTGAAGACCATAATGTGCGGTGTGTGGGTGAAGTGAGTGTGAGCATACGGTCCAGCCCAGCAGAGCACACCACAGGGTTAGCAGGATACACTCTCTGTTGGTTTGCAGTTTGTTAATTAAAGCATGCATTATTATGTCAGCCCTCTAAACCCTGTATTAGAAATACTTAGAATTGCTGTGTACATTAATGCCTAACAATATTATTTTGGTGTTAGGACTTTTTCGAGACACAACAATGCAGTCATTACTTAAAAATTACTGCCAACTACCTAGGAAGTGAGGAAGCTGCACATTCACTACCCTAAGAAAGTTGGTGATGAGCAATGCTGACCAGTTAAAGGCACTGCTGAACTAGTTATTACAGTATATGTGATTTAAGTTGGATGAGGGTTGGATGCTAGACCAACTCCTGAGAGTTTTCTTCGAAAGAACACTCAACATCATGTTGGAGACGAAAAACCCTATTATTCATGGGCCAAAGACATGTTTTAAACAGACTGCCTTGTCTGCAGCAGTTAAAAAAGGTGTGTTGAAATCTGAAGCCCTACCCATGCATAAATACCTGCATAAGTATTAAATAATTTAATAAATATGAAAAAAAAAGATATTTGGCTGCAACCACAGCTGCAAAACATTTGGAGCAAATTACCATTGGCTGGTCGCATGTGGATCCTGCAAGTATGGCCTTATCCTCTTAAAGAGAAACTCCAACCTAGAATTGAACTTTTTCCCAATCAGTAGCTGATACCTCCTTTTACATGAGAAATATAATGATTTTCACAAACAGACCATCAGGGGGCGCTGTATGACTGATTTTGTGCTGAAACCCCTCCCACAAGAAGCTCTGAGTACCGCGGTACTCTGGGCAAACTGCCACAATGTAACAATGTTCACAGACAGGAATTAGCTGTTTACAGCTGTCTCTAACAGGCAAAACAGCTAGGAGCAGCTACATAACCTGCCCACAGTAAAAATGTCACCATGTAATAAATGTCAGAATGTAAATCGGAGAGAGGAAAGATTTTACAATGAGCAAACACTGACTAAATCATTTATACATAATTATGGTAAAAAATGAAGCACTTTTTTTTTATTACATTATTTTCACTGGAGTTCCTCTTTAACCAATATCAGGGTTTCAACAGAATGAAATTGAGGGCCTCTAAATACTTGTGTAAGAATATACTGTATATATTTTTTCTTCCCACTCCAGTGGTTTCCTCCCTGCGTCCTTGGAATAGTACACTGTAAGATATTTAAAGTCTAGGTGGAGTTATATTGGAGGGCTTTAAAGGATTAACTCTAGATGTGTTCTGCTAACGTCAGCTTTATGGGAGTTAATGTTTATTTTCTCACAAATGTTCAAAGAATAAGGAACCATTAAAAGACACAAATAAAAAAAAAAAACAGTTACAATGAGTAGTAGGTTATTAATAGACCTCTTTATTTATGTGTCTTAAAATCAGACTGGCCATCATTGATCCAGAGATGGCAAATCACTTAAAAAAAAAAAAAGGTAGGCATAAATTATAATAGTTAATATGCACAATTGTGTCTGGTTAAACTGTTTTCAATTCCTTAGTCACTTCCATTCCTGTATCAGGTGAAGGGAGCATTACTTGTGAAATTATTACAATATTTAAAAAATGTATTCCTTGTTCAGTGGTTCTCAATCTTTTCAGCACATGTACTCCTTTGTGGGTTAACCCTAAGCAAATGTACCCCCTACTGAAGAAAGAGGCACGGCGAAAAAGCAAGTGTGACCATGGCATAATGTGGGTGGAGCCAAATACTAGCAAAATACAGGTATTACCCGGTTAACAAATGAGATAGGGACTGTGCCCATGCTTACCCTAAATCCATTCTCTTTTGTCTCCGTTCTTCCTGTGCCTCTTTTGTTCCCGAGTCACCTCTTGTGTCAGCTCTTGTGCCCCTGTCCAAGCCAGCTATAGGTGCCCCCCATATAGGTATCCAGGTATAGATCCCACAGTATAGGTTAGAGAAGTACAGGTGCCTCCAGTATAGGTAGCGAGCTATAGGTGCTCCAGTATAGATAACCAGGTACAGGTGTTGCCCCAGTGTGCCCAGGTGCTCCACTATAGATAGTCAGCTGGTGTCCCAGTGTAGGTAGCAAGCTATAGATGCTCCAGTATAGATAGCCAGGTGCAGGTGGGGGGTGCCCCAGTGTAGGTAGCAAGCGCTATGTGCTCCAGTATAGATAGCCATGTGGTGCCCGAGTAGGTAGCAAGCTATAGGTGCTCCAGTATAAATAGCCATGTGGTGCCCTAATGTACTCTTACATACAGTAGCCCTGTTTCCGTGTGGACTTCTCTCGCCGGGTTCTCCTCCTCTCTCAGCGCTCTAGTTTTATTGTCATCTAGATGCTTCCTCCCGCTATGGTTACTTCTGGTGGCACCTCTGACATCATGAGAGGCGCCGCAGAGTAACAATAGAGAAAGGACACGGGCAGGTCGCAAGAAGACTAGAGCGCTAAGAGAGGAGAGCCCGGCAAGAGGAATCCATAAGGGAACTGGGCTGTGTAAGCTACTGCACCCCTTGCCACGGACACAGCCTGCCACTTCTCTCATAGGAGGCGAGATCTGCCATTTTGTCTGTGGCCCCCCTGCCGATGTAACCCAGTGGTCCGCAGATCCCAAGATGAGAAATCCTGTCCTAGTTTACATTGCTCGTAGCACAAAATAATTCCAGAGCAGTGGTTCCTGGATGTTTGATTTATGTGAATGCGTTTGTATGAACGTACTAAGGCTTAACTGCCTTTGCCATTTTGCTGGCCACACCCCCTTTACCATCTCCCTAATAACTTATTTAAATGTCCTAACTTGAGGTGATGTACCTGGATTTGTGTTTTTTCTTGTAACTTACCCTTGTGGCCAGGGTTTAATCCATTGCACTCCATCCTTCCTGTCTGTGACTGTTGTCAGTATGCACACAGCTTATGCTGGTCGGAGCATGGTGGACATATTTTGTTTGCTCCCTTGTGAGTTTAGTCTGATGCGCTATCTGTCCCAGGAGAGGACGTCAGGATATGTGCTCATAATCTTTAGATTTTAGGTTTGATGCAATAAATGTTTGTATGTCTGCACTATGCATGTTACAGGGCCAGAGTTAGGACACCTACGAATACCTGGGTACTTCTGCCCAGTGTAGGTGACTACGAAAGAGAATGCATTCATTTGTAACGAAGACCCAGCTTTTAACTTACCTGTAGGGATAGCAGTGGTTACTGGATAATTGATTTCTGTGAATGCATTTGTATGAACATTTGCATGTGAGTGTGCAAAGGGTTAACTGTTTTTACAACATAACCCCATTCCTCCCCTAAAAACACTGTCCGCTAACTATGGAGTGCTCCGCTGGCCCCTAACCATACATCAGCCCTATTATTTTAAGTGTGGATGGAATCTTGGGGTCTCATGCAATTAACTTTTCTCCTGTGTTTTTTCCAAAGAGATAAGTTTTCATCTTCTCTAAAATATAACTTTAGCACTTGGCAATTTAAAAAGTACTAAAAGGCATTAAACAAAAGTAATACATTTATCTGAATATTTTCTTCCTTGCTGGGCGCTTAACCACGGGCGCTGACCTCCTATGACATCTTACGCCGCCTGCCGTTACCCGACGTGTGTGCCAACACAGCCCAGCAACAGGATCCGGCTGCCTGACACTCCAAACGTGCGCCCCCTCCCATGCAAAGTGCCTGGTCTAAAAGTGGGGGCGGTTAGGAGGCCAGTCCTGGGGTTAAAAGCCCGAATGTTTTAATTAAAAAAAAAAAAATACTACATAAAACAAAAAAAACACAATTGACCATCATATGAGAGGGCTTTTATTTTTGACATATTTTCATTAGATTTGATAGCTTTTGAATGTATGGTCTGATCTAGAGGCCTGCATCGGGTCTGGTTCCCGTGGGTTACCCGAAATGCGGATGGGGTTTGGGTACCCGTTTTGATTTTAATCGGGTTGCGGGTCGGGTGTGGATAGCGGGTCTGCAGTGCGGGTCACATACCAGATTCACCAGAAAGAGGGTTGCGGGTCAGGTGCGGGTAGTGGGGCTGCAGGTGCAGGTCTGAAAAATTAGACCCGCGCAGGGCATCAGGTCGGGTACCCACAGGTTACCCGAAATGCGGATCGGGTTCCCGTTTCGATTTCAATCGGGTAGCGGGTAACAGATTCATCAAAAAGCGGATGGCGGGGCTGCGAGTCTTAAAAATTTGACCCGTGCATGGCATCAGGTCGGGTACCCGCGGGTTACCAGAAAATGCTAGTTGGGTTGTGTACCCATTTTGATTTAATTGGGTTGCAGGTCGAGTGCAGGTAGCGGGTCTGTGGGTGCATGTATCAGATTCACCAGAAAGCTAGTTGCGGGTCAGGTGCGGGTAGCCGGGCTGCGGGTCTGAAAAATTAGACCCACGCAGGCCACGAGTCTGATCTATTAAAAATATCTACTCCTGTATGTCTGCTTTAAAGGAAAGATCAGGGAATATTTAGAAAAAAAAAATCAGATCTACTTACCTGGGGCTTCCTCCAGCCCCTAGAAGCCTAGGTATCCCTCACCGCAGCTTTGATCCAAGTTGGTCTCCCAGGGTCCCCTCCGTAGCAGCTGCTGAGGTGGCCAGGTTGGCGGCCTATGCTGCTCATGCTCCTATAGCTGGGAGCGTTCTGCGCAGGTACAGAAGAACGGGACCACAATCACAAGCTGCACAGACGCATGTACAGAGGTTGCCGACCTGGCTGCTACAGAAAGGACCCAGGGAGACCGGCCTATTTACTTCCTTTTAAACAATGCACTGTCTGCCTGGCTGTCCTGCTTATAATCTGCCTCTAATACTTTTAACCACAGACCCTGAACAAGCATGCAGCAGATCAGATGCTTCTGACAAAAATCAGACAAGATTAGCCGTATGCTTGCTTCAGATGTGCGATTTAGACACTACTGCAGCCTAAGGGTCCTTTTCCATAGGCGGCTGAACTGCACGCTCAATGAGCAGTTGCCAGGCAGCAGTTGTGAGAATTCGACAGTCTTTTTTTACTGCCTATCAACTGCTCGTGGAAAAGGGCATTTAGAGATCAGCAGGACAGCCAAGCACCTGCTATTTTTTAAAAGAAAATAAATATGGCAGCCTTCATATCACTCTCACTTCAGATTCCCTTTATCTAGAAGGTATCCTATATACATCAGAGGGTGGCTGCTACTAAAGGCATTACTGAAACACACTCAGCACATTCTAACGGTAAATGGTTCACAGCATTTGGATTTGCGACTACAGAAAAATTGGAGCGTTCAAAATAAAGCAGTCCACCATACAAGAAAGCCATTTTTATAATAACGCCAATAGAGGAATTCTCATCTAATTCCTTTGCCTGCAGTACTACAGGGAGATCTCAGATACATTCTGTGGTTTGGCAACAAAAACTCAGGACTTCAGAGAATCATCGCGCACAGGAATTTGACAGCAATAGGCAAGTTTACAAACACGTCCACTGACCATGGGTTTGATTTGCTATTTAGAGACCTCCCAGCATCCAGTGGGGAGATCATAGTTGATTAGGCAAACGAGGAGCGGTCTATTGAAAAACATGAATTAGGTGGTAAAGGATCGCAGACCTCGCCTGAATGACTTTCAAACAGTAAGGCCTGAAACACACCAGAGGAGTTTTTCTGAGTGGTTTGAGTTTTTAAATCTGCTGCTAATGTTATCCTATGTGTCTGTGCACACTGGAGCAATGAGGTTTTGTAAAAAACCCCATAGGATTACATTGGGAAGAGCTTTTAGAGGTTTTAAAACCTCTTCCCAATGTAATGCTATGGGGTTTTTTACAAAACCTCATTGCTCCAGTGTGCACAGACACATAGGATAACATTAGCAGCAGATTTAAAAACTCAAAACGCTCAGAAAAACTCCTCTGGTGTGTTTCAGGCCTAAAAGTTGATAAAGATCAACAATCTAACAGTTGTATTACTGCAGTACCAGTTGCCCGGCAGTCCTGCTGGACTTTCTAGTCAGTAGTGACTGAACTACTCACCTGAAAAAAAAAAAAGCATAAAACTAAGGACTCTTTTCCACTATGAAACACGATCGCAAACTCGCAATTACATTTTTTTTTAATTTACACTGCTGTAATTCTGGCACAATCTGTCGAGTGTATGGCGTGATTATGATTGCAATTTAAACGGGGGGGAGGGGGGGGGGGAATTGCGTGGATGATTGGAGAATTGTGCGATTGATATGCAATATTCCTGTGCTCCTGTACCAAGTATAGGAGATGAGTTGTCAAAAAAAACACGACAGGCCAATTGCACTTGAAAAACACATTGTGCCGCAAATGAATCACACAAATGGAAACAGTTGCCGCAGTTTCCATTAGTGCTTTTTGTTCCTGGCATTCTGTGATACACTTGCGATTGGCATAGCTGACAGTGGAAAGGGGCCTTAACCTTGTCAGAAACACCTGATCTGCATGCTTGTTCAGGGGCTATGGCTAAAAATATTAGAGGCAGTGGATCAGCAGGGCAGCCAGGCAATGTGCATAGTTTAAAAAGAGATAAACATGTCAGCCTCCATATGTTTCTCACCCTGGATTCCCTTGTTGTCCAGCCAATGACAACACTGCTATATTATATTATCTTAAAGAGGAACTGTAACGACAAAACGGCCCCTGGGGGGTACTCACTTAGGGTGGGGGCAGCCTCAGGATCCTAATGAGGCTTCCAACGCCGTCCTGCGTCCCTCGGGGGTCTCGCTGTAGCCCTCCGTACAGCCGTGACGCAATATTTACCTTCCTGGCTCCTGCGCAGGCGCTCTGATGCCTCTCGGCGCCGAAGTAGGCGGAAATACCCGATCGCCGTCGAGTCTGCTCTACTGCGCAGGCGCAAGTTTCCGGCGCCTGCGCAGTAGAGCGGACCCGACGGAGATCGGGTATTTCCGTCTATTTCCGTGCCGAAAGTCGCCACAGCGCCCCCGCTGGAGCCAGCAAAGGTAAATATTGAACTGACAGTCGGCACAGTCGCCGGCTGTTCGGAGGGCTGCGGCGAGACCCCCGTGGGACAGAGGACGGCGTGGGAAGCCTCATTAGGATCCGGAGGCTTCCCCCACCCGAGGTGAGTACCCCCCAGGGGAGGTTTTTGTTGTTACAGAGTCTCTTTAAAGGACAAATGAAGCGAAAGCGATATGGAGGCTGCCATGCTTATTTTCTTTTAAGCAATACCAGTTGCCTGGCTATCCTGCTAATCCTCTACCTCTAATATTTAGCCATAGACCCTGAACAAGCATGCAGCAGATCAGATATATCTGACATTATTGTCAGATCTGACAAGATTAGCTGCATGCTTGTTTCTTCAAACACTACTGTCTGCGGCCAAATAGATCAGCAGAGCTGCCAGTCAACTGGAGTTGTTTAAAAGGAAATAAATATGGCAGCCTCCATATTATTTTCACTTTAGTTGTCCTTTAAGTTTTCCAGTACAAGGCTGAAGTTTTAAGGCTGTAGTTCGTGCCGCTATTGGAAAGACTATTCTACCTTTATAGCCTACTGACACCTTTAGCACTGATTACTTTAGGTTTTTAGAACAATGCATTCCAGTGCAGTTTGCTGTACAGTCAGATCTTAATATCAGGAAGCAGGTTGCAACTAGTAATGATGTCGATCTTCTCAGACACTGCTTTCAGGTCTTCAAGAGCAAGTCGGATACTGTGAGATGCATTGATGATCCCATTTTGTGAGTTATTCAACTGGCTGGTTAAAGTCCGGATCTCGCTGGTGGTTGAATGATAGACCTGTTTGATGGTGTTATTAACATCATGATATAGTCGTGCATTGCTTTCCAGAAGCTTCTGCTGTAATAAAGTGCTGTAACGACCTGGCTGCTGTATGTTCACCAAAGGCTTCTCTTCCAAACTGACGGGAGAACTTTCTCCCTCATCTCTAATGACCACCAGTGGTGGCAAGTCCTTCTCCAGCCTCCTGGAAGGTGTCTCACTCCTGGTCATGGCATTTTCCTCCTCCTCATCATCCGTCTCTGAGGCTTCTCCTTGGACTTTCACACCACTAGTTGCAGAGAAGGCACCAGAAGGCACAGATGTCACATACATCTCTTCTTCATCATCGGTTTCAGAAGCTTCTCCCTTGACAACAGTTTGAAAGTCTCGAAACGACATTCTGATACACTAAAATGGGGGAGAGGAAAAAGAAGGAGTTAATGGTGGCAAGGGGAGGTTAAGGTTTGTTATCAGAGAGAGGAAGTTAAAGTTAACCATAAAGCTACGTACACATGCTAGATTAAACTGAAGTGGTGTGGACAATAAAGACCACCTCGGCTGAGAACCTCGAGTGCATCCAGCGTGTCTACTAAAGATCCGGCATGCCAGTTTGTTTTTTTTTTTTAGCGACCCCCAACACCCGAGCAAGCAATAGGCACATTGTTCTCCCCACTCCCTGAACCCGCAGTAAGCTACGTCACGCACAGCTTGTTGTCAGTCTGCTCGCTGCATACCAACAGACACATCGTCAGCATGGAGACTAGTGACCCATCTGTACAGCATCAGGTCTGCTCTGTCACCTGAGGAATCGAGTCCAAATACCTGCTAAGCAACAGGTGGGTGTGCGTGTGTGTCTTCACAGGCAGTGTGAATAGTTCAGGGGTTTGACGACTAATGGGGATAAATGATGAAAGTTTCCCCCAAAATTTCTTGTCCACTCGACAAGTGGTGGCAATGTTGTGAGACCTATCTAAGAGAAACCAGCGAACAATGAGCTATGGAGGTGTCCCTCCGCTTATTCCACTGTACCTACCTAGCACCACCTGTAATTCATAAATAGAACCTTCCTAGATCAGCCTAATGTATGTTTTAGGGGTCGTTAATGTTCCGATACCCTTATCCATATTTGGTGGCGTTGTCCAAAAGTCTCCAGTATCTGAAATAAAGTGAACAATTTACTATCTAACGTCTTCCAGAGGACTTTTCTGAAAGACTGTAAGGACCTCCTACTAGGATCCTGGGCAAGAAGAATGAAACATGCTGAGCATAAACTTGGGTAACCATAGAGCACCCTTGGTCAGTTTATATTTCTTCAATGTGGCACAAACCAGAACTAGACTAGACTTAAAAAATTAATAGCAACATAGATAAGAAATGTGAGCACGAACATATTAATGTTAGATTATTGGACAAAACACACCATTTTAAGAGGGCATGGGGGCCTTGGGTGAAATATAGAAATAGCTTTGACATCTTAAAGTGAACCTGTAACTTAAAACAAAACTAAACAAAAAATACTTACCTTGGGAGGGGAAGCCTCAGGATTCTAATGAGGCTTCCTCTGTCCTTCTCAGCCCGCCCGATCCAGCGACGAGACACAGTCAGGCAATAATAATAACACCAGTGGCCTGCCTGCACAAGCACACTAACTGTTTTCTGCTCAGGCTCAAAAACAGTAGAGTGGACCGGATCAGCTCTGCTATTTCCACCGGAGCAAGCAGAAAGCTGCTACTGTGGATGTGCGCAGCGCCTACACGTGGACTTTCATGGATTCCACCGATGGACTGAAGCGGAACAAATTTGAGAGCACCATGCGCCGCCATGGGCCGTAATGTGAATTACGGCTATAGCGCTGCTCAGAAGCTAATTTGGGCACAGGCAAAAGACGGAGCCCAAACTACTTTAAAAACTGTGTAATTCGTCCGCTAGCAATAGCTGGCAGCTAAATTACGTCTTCCCCAGTGGCCATGGCGGCCTGGAGGGGGAATATTAATGAACGCCACCGGGACTTTTTAAGAGTACAGCGAGACGTTTTTCAGCTTCATACTGCGCCCAAATTTTCCAGTGCCGTTTTTACAAGTATGCCCGCTGGATCGCCTCTGCTGAGGATGGGGGGAGCTTCTTTAGGATCCAAAGGCTTCACCCTCCTGAGGGACTTTTTTCCCTTCAGGCTCACTTTAAATGAGGCTAGACCAGGCATGGGCAAACTCAGCCCTCCAGCTGTTACGGAACTACAAGTCCCACAATGCATTTGCCTTTATGAGTCATGACTAGTTCCTTAACAGCTGGAGGGCCAAGTTTGCCCATGCCTGGGCTAGACCTTACCATTATTTGCTTTATAGGATGTTAATGATTAATAAATATATTGCACTTGACCTTTCTTTGTTGTAGTTACCCCATGTTGGGGATACTCTTTTTATTGAATATTTGTGTATTGACATTTGTTCAATAAAAATCTATTTGAACTAAAAAAAAATGTTCTTGTGTTAACAAATCTCTCTGCTTATCTACTGTACGTGTGATAAGCGCTTTAAGCCTACAGAAACCAGGCAAACAGTCAGTAGGGTGGGGAAGAGAGGGGGAAAAAAACACTTGTTTTCTGAACACTTCTTTAGGTCATTGTGATTTGGGCACATCTAGATATAATTTAGATCGGTCCCTCTGACTCTGATATAGTCCATTTGCCTTATGCAATGGAAAAGGGAAGCAAAGGAATAATATTCTGTGAAACTGGTCATATGCTTTTATCAGTTATAGAATCAGGTATCAGGTATAGAAAAGACTAAGGGCCTGTTCAGACTATCTGCGTATGAAGAATGCGTTTAAAATCAAAGAAACGCAAGTTGAAAAACGCATGCGTTTTTCTTGCGTTTCGAATGCGTATTCTATTGCGTTTTGCACACACACGTGACCCAGGGGAAAAAAAATAATTATGGGAACCGCAGAGGAAAACGGACGCTAAAAATGCAATAGTACGCGTTTTTGATACGCGTCCATAGACTTTCATTGCGTCCGTTTCTATGCGTGACGCACAGAACTGCGTGCAGCAATGCGGATGAGAAACGTATGCGTCTCATACGCATACATGTGAACTAGCCCATTCAAAAGCATTAGGAGCCGTTTCTATGCGTTTTTGGTACCCAGACTTGTTCCCTGAAAACGTCTAGGAACGCGCATAGTCTGAACAGGCCCTAAGGCATTTTTTCCATATGTATTTCCTTTCAAACAATACCACTTGCCTGGCAGTCCTGCTGATCTTTCATGCACCAGTAGTGTCTAAATCACACACCTGAAACAATCATGCGGCTAATCCAGTCAAACTTGAAACTTCTGTCAGGAAAATCTGATGTGCATGCTTGTTCAAGGTCTATGGCTAAGGCTAGGTTCACAGTGGTCAGTTGCATAACTCACCCGGTATAAGGACTGAACTGCAATGGAGACTGGCCATAGACTTTAATACAAATCCTGCATGCAGCGAGCTGGAATAACCCGATCAGTTACTGTGAACAGCCCCATAGAGTTGTATGGGCAGTGAGTTGACATGCAAGATTTTCTGCAACGCAAGTGACCACCATGCACAGGGCCTCAAAGTATTAGAGGCAGAGGGTCAGCAGGATGCATACCTATAAAAAAAATGGTGCACAATAAAAATAGCGCCAGAGACTGCTGGCTGTAGAATATCAGTAAAACTATCAATATGACTATGGTAGGAATTAGGCTGCGATTGTTCTGAAGGCTCATACACACGCTTGACTAAAGATAGCTACATCCTCAGTCAATAATCAAGCTTGTGTACGGCAGCCCCCCGCAAGTGATCCACCCAACTCCCACAACCGACGGAATTGTTCACACCGCTCTTTTGCGTGACATCCATGGATGGAAATGGGGCCCTAGGCAAGATAACAGTTTTTGACCACCGTTAATGGTCACCTGTCTTCTGTTAGTAAGATTTGCCAGGCCCCTAGACTCTCTTCAAGCCCTAGGCAACTGCCTAGGATTGCCTTGCGAATGATTCAGCTCAGGTGACATCAAGTATGCGCCACCACGTCTTGCAACATAGCAACAGAACGCACTGTCAGCTATATAGCGGACACGAGTATGTACTGGCTGATCCAGTGATGTCGCCCAAGGGGGGAATCGGATACCTGGATGACATAAAGATGCATACGCAGAACCACCAGTGACAAGACTATACACTGTGTAAAGCACTGCAGAAGCAGCCAGCATCAGGTAAACAATAAATAAATAAACCAATGGTCCTTGAGGTAAGTGCTTAACTTCACAGATAGCATGAGTCAGAGGTCATGTCAGTGGAACACTCTAAAAATAAATTATTAAGCAGAAATCAGTCCTACAAATAAGCAGTTCTGACATCCTGTTCGTTCTTTTTAGTTACAATATGCCTGCTTCATACATTAAAAAATAAAACAGGGAATACAAATATAATATAGGACAGAAGAAAAGCGTACACCACTAAACGAAGCCCCCCTCAGAGTATACCTACCAGTTGCTAATAACTTCGGACCTGCATAAACACAAAACCGATTGAAGCAAATGTTAATTTCCTAGCAAAGCTGACTGTCATGTGACAGGAAATTTAAACGTGCCCATGTGACCAATTTTGTGACCACACCCCTCACTTTTTATATGTTGCCAGAGTAATGTCTCGGGAACCAGCGGGGCTCGGGGGCTGCAATTCGGCACAGAGCTAGATGTGGGGGTCCCCTCCCTCCCCTGAAAATTTCGGGGGTGTACGTGGTGCGGAAGCGGAGATATTTACGACGTTTCACACGTGGATGCACAATGTAATGGGGCGCAGGCTCCTACTGCGCATGCGGGGCTGCACAACGTGCGGGGCTGTAATATCTGACATCACACCTGTTTGTCTGAAAGCAGAAAGAAATATCGCGCATGCGCAAGTAGTATCGGAAATGGGGCATGGTAAGACTTCAGATAGACACAGCGCCGGAAGTGGGGCAACTCTGACCAGGAAGCATTGCAAGGAAGATGAAGAGATAAGGGGAAGGAGAGGAGTGTGACATTTGTTGAGGATTGCTGGTGTTTCTTTTTGACACCGTTGCTGAATAGCTGACAGCTGCTGTAGAATCGTCTTCTGCTCTGCTCGGATATTGGTTTCCTAAATATCCTGAGAGGTAGACAGGGAAGTGGTGTGAGAAGAATAGAGCAGGTTTGCCATATGGTGCTGCGTAGGAGGATTTGCAGAGTAGTTAGCCAGGATGAGCTGATGATGAGGGAGGACTGATCGGCCTGTAGAGAAGAAGATGATGCAGAGATAGTGAGTGATCAGCGAACTACAGCTACAAGGACCACCCAGGAGTCCAGCTATGGCTGATGAGACTCTTTTCGCACTGTTACATATGGAGATGGTGTCACATGCACACAAGTGTGCAGGACAGGAGGAGGAGGTAAGCTCAGTGGTCATTCTCCATTCTTAAAGTGTAACTTAAGTGTCCCAAAAAAATTGAGTTTTACTCACCTGGGGCTTACCTCAGCCCCCTGCAGCTGATCGGTGCCCACGACGAGTCGCTCTGATGCTCCGGGTCCCGCTGGCGGCCACTTCCGGTTTCGCCGTCAGGCTGGGGACATACGGCCGCATAGGGGTGCTATTTTGGCTGGGAACGCGTAGTATCAGCCGCGTTCCCCAGCCTGACGGGTCCTGACGGCGAAACCGGAAGTGGCCACCAGCGGGACCCGGAGCTTCAGAGCGACTCGTCGTGGGCACCGATCAGCTGCAGGGGGCTGAGGTAAGCCCCAGGTGAGTAAAACTCAAATTTTTTGGGACACTTAAGGTACACTTTAACGCTCAAAATAACATCATTGCTTGATTCATGACATCTAGGTATCTTAGGCCAGTGTTTCTAAACATTTTATTGATATGTACCCCTTTTAAAACCCCATACTCAGCAAGTACCCCATGGCATGTTACACATTATCTCAAGTACCCCTTGACAAATATATATGTTTAATCATAGTACATAATAATTGGTTTTAAATCATTTCCAAGCATTAACTATTGCTTTTAATTAGCTAAAATACTAATTTGGTGTTTATATAGGGTTTATCATTTTCTAAAACTCTAAATTTGTTATACATGATGAAGTATATCAAGCCTGAGTACCCCCTGGAACCATCGGAAGTACCACCTGTGGTATGTTGAGAACCTAGGCCTTAGGCAACATGTGGCACTTGGGTTGTTTCTGATATATTCACACTGCACTTGTATTGGGTGTTGATGTTGTAATTGTTTTTCTGCGGCAGGCAGCATTTGGCTTCTGATTTGCAGTTAAAGGATGTCTGATGTGAAGGGTCAAAGGGTGCCGACCATTTGCAGGATACTAGAGCCAGTTACAGGTGAATGGAGGTGGATGCAGTCACAAGGAAGGTGCAATAAGAGACGGCACACCTCCCCATACGCTAAGATAACGTCTGATTTTCTATATCACTTTGCATCTGGAATCCTTTAATGCCTAGAACACACTCTTCAATATCCCTTCCAATCGACGGGTAATCTGATGGAAAGTTGTATTGTTTGTAGATGTCCAAACTGCTCCCAATTGATAACGGGATCAATATTCCAATGATAACTTAACAAAATCGATCCCATTATCGACCGGAAATAGATCGGACATGTTGGAAATAATTGTCCGATTCCCGTCAATCTGATAAGAATTGAATTAGGTGTACCTAGCATTACATTGATCTTTAGCTTTGGTTATACAACTCTCTTTTCAACATTTGCTCTATCATTGTTTGCCTAAGGGCCTCCACCATACACACACTTAATAACAAAGAAAAATTCTGGATGCTAAATCTAATTATCTGCTACCTCAACAAATCCACCCTTCCAGATGGGTTCTTGAAGGGGACAAAACGTTTCGAAGCTGCTCACATTTCCATGCAGTGGGGTTTGCATTCTTGTCAACAGTTACGACTTTCCTTTCTTCCTCATTGGTATAGTTAAATAAACTTTGCCAAGAAGCTTGAGTAAGTTGAACTGTCAGAACAAGCTTGTCAGTGCATTGCCAGCCTCCTCCCCTTTCTGCCCATTTAAATTCCGCCCACCTTATCTTTGCAAGTCTTTATACATCTCAGTCAGGGCTGTAGCAATAGCCATAGCAACTACTATGGGCCCCGGGAGCATAGGGGGCCCAGTGGGTACTTAATGTAATAACCAGGGCTGTGGAGTCGGAGTCGTGGAGTCGGGCAATTTTGGGTGCCTGGAGTCGGGAAAAAATGCACTGACTCCGACCCCGAATGAATTTGTAACTGTAATTAAAATAGAAAATATGATAAAATGTTCTATTTCTCAGATAATTGTCATTAAAAATAATGTGTATATATACAGTATATATACAGTAATAGCTGTGTTCAGTCCACAAAAATGAAATAAACCAATCAAAATTAGTTACGTGTGCTGCTTCAATAAAGCAGTCCCCGTATTTTTAAGGTCAGATATACACATCTGATTGTGGCTGTATATATGATGTGTACACAGGATTCTCTTATATATACTAAATCACATCTATGCTCTAAGAATAAAGCCTGATGTGTAGCTGTGTCACTAATAGAGATGGTCAATGAGATGGAAATAATTCTGCATTGATGCTGATTTATGCAAATGTATGCACTCCCTTTGCTGATGAAATCAAATAATTTGATCTGTTGTTAAAATTTGGTTTGGTGACTACGAATTAAAATTTGGTTTGGTGACTACGAATTACCTGAGACGGATGAAAAGTAAAGTTTTATACATACCTGGGGCTTCCTCCAGCCCCCTTCAGGCTAATCAGTCCCTCGCTGTCATCCGCCACCCGGATCTTCTGCTATGAGTCCTGGTAATTCAGCCAGTCAGCGCTGTCCGGCCGCATGCCGCTCCCACAGCCAGGAACATTCTGCACCTGCGCAATAGTGTAGTATGTTCCTGGCGGCGGAGTGTGTGCATGCGCACTACGCCCGACTGGCTCAAGTACCTGGACTCATAGCAGAAGATCCAGGTGGTGGTGGAGGAGGACAACGAGGGACTGATTATCCTGAAGGCGGCTAGAGGAAGCCCCAGGTATGTATAAAACTTTAATTTCATCTGTCTCAGGTTTACTTTGCTACACAGTAGTACTATACTCTACATATGCACTCCCCACAAAGCTGCAGGGAATCCACTGAGAATGCTGTGCACATTGAACACAGAGGTGTTGTTTGTCACCCATAAACCTTGTTCAGATTGTGCATGAAGAATGTGTAATAGAGGAAGAATCTCCTCATTCCCCTGCAGAGTACCTGCACATCATTCTTACATGTACCCACACTTACATTGCCTAGGGCCTGATAGATGTTCTTTGTTCCGGTTTGTACCTTTTACAAATACTCTTACCAAGGACTAGTTTTAGTCTAAAGGGAATAAATATAGTAGTCTACATATCCTTCTCACTTCAGTTGTCTTGTAAAATTCCTAAGCGCTGGCAGTTAAGAGACAAATTTCACGTTACATACTTTTAATCAACAAAATTGTTGTAGGAGTCGGTGGAATCCTAAACTGAGGAGTCGGTGGATTTTTGGACCGACTCCACAGCCCTGGTAATAACCATTAACTTTTTTGTCTTTCTCCACCCTCTGACTTTGTCTCATGAACTATGTGCAGTGTTAATTGCATGAGAATGTAAATTGCCCAATTAACGCATATCCATAGTGTAGGGGCAGGTGGCATTGCTTAACCTATTTTGGTTCCTGGACGTAGAAACTACGTCCAGGAACCATGCGCGCTCCCGCGGCCGATCGCGCGCGGGCACGCGCACTCCCGGCCGATCGCGCGCGGGCACGCGCACTCCCGGCCGCGGATTCGGTAGCCACGGAATCAATGTATCGGGCTATGGTGCCCGATCACTGATTCCTCTAACCCGCTGAAAAAGCGACAGCTTCTCTCGGAAGCTGCGCTTTTTCTGGCCGTTTCCTCCCCTCTGCGTCACTCTAAGCGTGTGTTACGCTTAGAGTGACGTCATGTAAACAAACTCATGGCCGCCATCTTGTGGCCAAAAAGTAAAACTACAACTAAAAGTAAAAAAAAATTAAAACTGCACACAATTACATTATAAAACTATAGTTTACATCCCACCCTCCCAAAAATACCCAAATAAAATGTTTAATATAAAAAAAAAAAAATTACAATAAAAAAAAACATGTAAATATTTACCTAAGGGTCTAAACTTTTTAAATATTGATGTAAAGATGAAATATTTCTATATTTTTTTTATTTTAAACTTGTAAATAGTGATAGATGCAAAACGGAAAAAATGCACCTTTATTTCCAAATAACATATTGTCGCCATACATTGTGATAGAGACATAATTTTAACGGTGTAATAGAGCCTCATGAAAGTTTTGCTATGGGGCCTCATGATTTCTAGCTACGCCACTGATCTCAGTGATTCAGTTTTTCTGAACTGCCACTATTGTATCTTTAACTTGGCTATTATAAGTTCCACTGAATGACTACAGCTGGGGGAAAACATTTTTTGTGTGTCTTCATTATATCATAACCTGTAACTACAGAATTAAAGGGGATTGACAGGTATTTTTAGTACTGCTGATCAAATACCTGGGGTGTTCAGGGGAAGGCGGGTAAACTGCACAGCATGTAGAATGTTATATAGCATATCTGGTCGATTTTATTTCTTTTGTTTAGCCTTGGAACACAAACATTGTAAAAATTTAGGACTGTGGTATGTTATAAAAAAATTCTCCCATTTTAGGTGATTTTCCTGCATCACCACATGGTGCTTTACGAGTAGAAGATTGTCCCTTTACAGTTGCAGTAAGGGTGACGAGTAACTTTTAAAAGAACCAAGTCCCTAGACATGGTAATTGTTTGAAGCTATGGTATCAAGGCCTTTTTCATTCTTTTAGAGCTGGCCAGATAGACCAGCAGGTGGAGCTCTTAAAATTAATCATTTTCTGACCATTCTTCTTTCTAAACGTAAAGTGTACTTGAGACAGGCTATATGCCAGTATTTATACTTACCTGGGGCTTCCTCCAGCCCCATGGAGTCTATAGGCTCTCTTGTGGCGTCCTCTCTGGTGGATCCGTTCAGTAGCAATCCCTTTCGGTATTCTGGCCAGTCGTGGCCCTTCAGCACATGCACAGCTTGGCCCCATCGCGCTCCTGGGAGCGTTCTGCACCGGCGCAGAACTCTCCCAGCTGCGGGAGCGCGATGGGTGTGCGCGCACGGCCACGCATGTACAGGAGAGCGCGGCTGGCCAGAATACCAGAGGGGATTGCTACTGAACAGAACCTCTGGGTACGTATAAATACTGGTGTATAGCCTGTCTTGGGTCCCTTAAAGGACAACTGTAATTATTATTTATTGGATTTATATAGCACCAACATATTACGCAGCGCTGTACAATACATAAGATTACAGTCAATGATAACAGGGGTGACTGACAGCACAATGAGAGGGATATTGAGGCTGCCATATTTATTTCCTTTTAAGCAAAACATTTTACCTGGCTATCCTGCTGATCCTCTGCATCTAATACGTTTAGCCATAGACCCTAAACAAGCATGTAGCAGATCAGGTGTTTCTGACTGTCAGATCTGACAAGATTAGCTGCAAGCTTGTTTCTGGTGTTATTCAGACACTACTGCAGCCAAATAGATCGCTGCCAGGCAACTGGTATTGTTTAAAAGGGAACAAATATGGCAGCCTCCATATACCTCTCACTACAGTTGTACTTTAATTAAACTTAATTAAAATCAGATGCTGCTGTGCATTGCTGTCCACTTCAGTTGATACAGCAATATACTGCAACACGTGGCAAATGGACATGCCTATATGGACATTAAACATGAAAATGACAATTAGAAAGATTATGAATGATCATTACAGCTGCCATAAATTGACCTAGAATTCTGTTGGTGACTATGGTAACATAGCTTGGCAATTTTAAAACTCCTTTTTCTTTTCAAAGGATCAAGGCAAACACATACGAATCCTAGAAGGTATGGGTTTCCGTGTGGGCCAGGGACTCATTGAAAGGTAGGTTTCCATTGTTGTGTCTCTCTGTTTGGGTGAAGTTTGGGAAAGAGAGGTGGAGGACATTCAAATCAGTATGAACAGAGCTGTTTCTTTGCAATGCTAGATAAATACATCTGTAAAATAATGTAAAGCTGGAGGGCAGAAAAGGGTGAGCAGGCAGAGTCCAAATGTGAACAACCAGGCTTGGCTCTGCTGAACACGCCTCTTCATTGCTATGTAGGAGGGGTCCAAAGCAAATGAGTAGACAGCATAGCCAGTTTGTTTTGGAGCATCAGGGACACACTACCATATTTTTCGGCATATAAGATGCTCCGGATATCAGATGCACCTAGGTTTAGAGGGCAAAAGCCAGGGAAAAAATATATACTAAACCTAGTGTTTCCATGTCCCAGGAGTGCCTTGTAGAGGTTCTTCCTCAATTATTGTGTCCCCATATGTCCTCTTCAGTGGTCTCCCCAGAATTTTTTTCCAGCCGGGTGGCATGAAAATGTAGCTGGGTGGGGCGAGATGACAGGCAGGGCCAGTTACTTCTCTGCTTACAGCAGAGGAGGAGGTGAGTTGATGACAGCCGGGTGCTCACCAAAACTAGCCGGGTGGAGCACCCAGCTAAAAGAGCCCAGGGAGAACACTGCTCTTCTCTGCTCTCAGGGTATAGTTACAAGCAGCGGCAGGACCGCCTCACCTGAATCAGCGACTCCAGTAGCAATCGCAGACCTCTCCTCTTCTGCACTGTTCCCCTAGTGCCAGCAATACTGAGCCTGTGCGAGTACGGTTCATGCAATAGCACAAAGGCTTTTTCAGAGGTTTTGTGGAGTTCATACCTTGATGAGATAAAGCTGTCTTGGTTGCCCAAGGTGACCCTACACCATTTCAAGGGAGCTATGCAGAAGTATTTAAACGCCTTAAATGAACCTCTCGCATAAGGGGGGGGGGGGGGTTAATTGTGTAGGCCTTTGGGGGTGCAGCAGGCATTTACTTATGGGGGTCTGCTAAGTAGTCCCTCTCCCTTATGGAGGCCTCCATTTTATATCTTCCTGTGCTGCAGAACAGCAGTGATATCCTATGTCCCTGGCAGCCGCAATGGTTGCTGGGAGATGTATTTCCCATTGATGTGATTACTTCCCTGGCATGGAGATTGCGAAAACTCGCATTCCAAAATTTTCATAAAATTGCATGTACAACACCATGTTTTTTTTTTTTTTTTTTGTCTTTTTTTGTTTTTTTTTACCTTTAAACATTTGCATTTGATTTTCCTCATTAAGAAAATACAACCCAGTAGTAGAAATGTAGCCTAACACTTTCATTCCACATCTGGCACCTGTAACCTGAATAAAATAATAATGAAAACGCTGAAGAGTCATGTAAAATATGATATAAACACTCTTTAAAAGTTATGCCATGCAAGTTACAACCTTTTCTCTTTGCCATTTAGATTAACAAAGGACAGCCCGTCCTTCAAGGATGACCTGGATGTTGTGAAGTTTATTTGTAAGGATTTTTGGACAATCATTTTCAAAAAACAAATTGATAATCTGAGGACTAATCATCAGGTATGGAGAAACTAGGCACATTTTTAAACTTCTATGACAAATGGTGTTTTACAGTGAGTTTCACATTTCCAAACCACACTGAAAATGTAGGAATGTACATCACCAAAATTTGGAGCCTTGTCCTGGCTTTTAGGCCTGCATAGCTTTGGGAGGGGAGGGGGGGGGGTACACTGGTGTAGGGGTCTGATGAATCTCATCCAGTGGAACCACAGTCTAGGTTAAATTACAATTAAAAAGCCTTTCTCAGGGGGCGTGGCCGGAAGTCATGTAGAGCGGACGTGTTGGCTCTGAGCTCCCGCCGAAGCATCCTAAAGAATCCGAATTTTTACTAATTAGCTACCTAACTCCGGTTTGTGAAGTGCTGGACCTGATCTATAAGCTCCCCTGGTACAGATGGATACCAGAAACACCAAGGGGAAAACCGGGGACAAAGCGTCCGAGGTCGCTGCGAAGCTCCGGCAATTTAAGCGTGCAGGCCATGACGACGAGATTACCGAGGAGGAGTCGTCGGCTCCTGTGCCTACCTTAACACAAATTATGGAAGCCATCACCACATGCCAGGGCAGCCTAACATCCATTTCATCAACCCTGGATGAGGTAAAGACCGATGTCTCCCTCCTGCGTCACGACTTACAAAACCTGCGTACGCGTGTTGGAGAAGCCGAGGCCCGCATCAGCACACTGGAGGATGATGTCCGTCCTCTTCCACCAGCAGTTAAAGAGGTCCGCAGCGACATCAGCATAATCAAGACCAGACAGGAGGACTTAGAGAACCGTAATCGGCGGTCTAACATACGGTTAGTGGGGCTCCCTGAGAGGGCTGAGGGAACATCTGCGGAAGACTTTGCTGAAAAATTACTTATTGATCTTTTTGGGCGTGATCGCTTCTCATCTGTCTTTGTGATTGAAAGAGCCCATAGAATCCCTGCCAAAATGCCCAATCCAGGTGCCCCGGCTCGCACTTTCATATTTAAATTACTCAATTACAGAGACAGGGATACGGTTCTACCTGCTGCCCGGGAAATGGGTGAAATTTCATATGAAAATTCTAAACTTTCATTTTACCCGGATTTCTCCATTGAAGTGCAAAAACAACGAGCTCAATTTGCAAATGTAAAGCGTGCTTTACGTGACTCTGCTCTCCCGTATGCTATGATCTACCCCGCTAAGCTGCGTGTGGTGGCCGATGATCAGACTCTTTTTTTTTTTTTTTTTTTTTTTTTTTTTTTACTACCCCAAAGGAAGTCCGTGACTGGCTGGATACTAGACCGAAGGCCTCTCGTGTTTCCCCTAGATCTGAGGACTGATACTCCTACACATTGCTCCGGTGGTTCTTCTGGTTATTACGTTATTGACCTTTCAGATATATGCTTATAGCTTGTCTTGTTACACTTTTCCCTTCGGAGGAGGATCACATTTATGCAGTACTAGGCTAGATGCTTATGACTTGGCCTATCCTTTAATGGAACTCCTTCAGTAATAATATACTTATGCAATATATCTCACGTTGATGCTCCTGTTATACTATGTGGGTTAAATCTAATCATTTTTCCTCCCTACAGGCACATTAACAAGACGCTTTTGGGTCTTTTTGCTTTCTTTTTTATTATCATAATAATCAGAGTATACCTGTTCCATACATAGCAAATTTTGAGAACTATCAGTGTTCACTATTCAAAGATATGTCTCCCTTATTAAGGTCCTGTTTCTGGAGTCTAGGTAGTTTCCCTAAATTCTTTTTTCCTTTTTTTCGTTTAGATATCCTTGGGCGGGAGTCCCTTAGTGAAACTCCATCTCCAATAATATCTTTGCAGCTCTTTGCTGCACATGTGATGCACTCAGTCTTTGACGGGTGCAGATAGATTTTCTCCCTGTCTTGGACTGCTTGCCTCTACGTTTTCTCCCCTCCCCCCCCCCCCCCCCCCCCCCTCGGTGAGTAGTTATTCCCACTGAGGGTTCCTGGGCAAGTGGTCAGGTGGATATTAAAGGGTATATAGCCCAGAGGGTAATTTTACTGAGAGTAGTTTTGTTTGGCTTTTGTTTTATGTGTTTGGTTATGTTCAAGTTTGTATGTTTTGTGCGGTCCTGCCTGCTTCCTCCCCTCCTTGCCTCCCGGAGTACATACATATGCTTTAATACTAATGTCTTCTGATTTGAAGATCATTACTCATAATGTTAGAGGCCTAAATGATCCTGTTAAGAGGCGTAAGGCCTTCCACAATTACGCTCAGGAGCATGCTTCCTTATTATTTTTACAAGAAACGCATCTCGTGCATAACAGAATCCCTGCTTTCTTTGATAGGAGGTATCGCAGGGGATACTTCTCCACATTCAGCAGAAAGGCTAGAGGGGTAGCAATTTTTTTTGCAAATTATGTCTCCTTCAATTTGCTTGACTCTTACAAGGACCCTGAGGGTAGAATTTTAGTCCTCAAAGGCACACTGGATGGCAAGCTCGTTACTCTAATTAATTGCTACGCACCAAACGCTTCGCAAACCGAATTTCTTAAAAAACTTGCCCCACTAATTGAAAAATTCAATTCCCCTCACATGGTAATATCAGGTGACTTTAACTCTGTAGCAAATCCAGTTTTGGATCGCTCCACGCTCTCTCCTTTTGCACACAGTTTCCCTAGAAGGCTGACGGGGATTCTGGCCAGAGCGCAGGTGATTGATATCTGGAGAGCATATAATATAGGATGCCGTCAATACACCTTTTTTTCCCCACCCACGACAATCCTATGCTCGTCTCGACTATATTTTTCTCTCCCCTATTATTGCTTCCAACTCAATCGCCTCGGATATCATCACCTGCGCCTGGTCGGATCACCACATGGTCTCTTCCACACTTAAAGGATTCGGTTTACCCTTTCAGCTTAACTACGGGAGACTAAATGACTCCTTGATTGCCGATCATGCAAGTAGACTCGAAGTAGCTAGTGCTCTAGAAGATTACTTTTTACACAACAATGAGGGCAATACCCCCCCTGCATTACGCTGGGTTGCCCATAAACCAGTGATTAGAGGGGTTCTTATCCGCAAGGCGATTTAGGCCAAAAAGCAAAGATCTGCTAAAATTTTGTCCTTGTCCAAAGAATTGGATGTTCTTTATAAACGGCACTTTCCTAATCCTGATCCGGATATTATGCAACTAATTACTCTCAAAAGGACAGAGCTAGACACAGTTTTAAACTCTATACACATGAAGGCCTTAAAATTTTCTAAAGCCAGATTCCTTTTAAGGGGTAACAATCCCTCCACCCAGTTTGCCCGTAAGCTCACTGAGTATTACAAGCCCTCGCACACTTATAAGCTAAGAAATAAAAAAGGTGCTGTGGAAACATTGCCTCCTAGTGTAATAAAAATATTTGAGGACTATTATTCTAAATTGTTGGGTCAGGCTCCCGGTTTGGACTCGGTCGCCCTAGGGTCTTGGCTGGATCAACTTAATCTTCCCACTTTATCCAATGATCAGTTAGAAATGCTGAATGCCCCTATTACTATGTCTGAAGTCCAGTCTACTATAAAATCACTTAAATCCTCTACCGCACCAGGGCCTGATGGATTTTCCCCCCAATATTATAAAAAATTCTCGGATCTCCTTTCTATTCCCCTTACTGGCCTTTTTAATAATATTCTCAAAGGTGGCAAATTTCCCCCTGAGATGCTTGAAGCTTCTCTCACTCTCCTACCTAAACCAGGAGCTGATCACACTACTCCAGCAGGATTTCGCCCCATATCTATACTAAATAATGACATCAAGGTCTTCGCCAAGATCCTGGCCGTGCGACTGGGCTCTATTGTAGGTCACCTGGTTGGGATTAACCAAATAGGTTTTATCCCAGGAAGACAGGGATCAGATAATGTCAGGCTTGCAGTTAACATAATTCAAGATGCAGAATTAAATAATAATAGACTACTAATGTTAGGACTCGACATTAGCAAGGCTTTCGACTCGGTGGGGTGGCATTATTTATCCGAAACCTTACAACACTTTGGCTTTTCAGATTTTTCAGATCCTTTCCTTACAGCAATCCTCTCTATGTATGATAACCCCACTACAACCATTCGTATACCTGGAGCCTCCTCTGCGAATATAGTTCTTAAACGTGGCACGAGACAGGGTTGCCCATTATCGCCCCTGCTTTTTGCTCTTGCACTGGAGCCATTGGCAGAGGCGATTCGACAGCACCCTGATATTGCAGGATATGGTCATGATAATTGCAAGTTAGTGCTCTATGCAGACGATGCACTCCTATTTTTAACTCGGCTGGTCACTACCCTTCCTAATCTATTCTCTCTTCTCAATCTATTTGCGTCCTTTTCAGGACTTTATGTTAATACCTCCAAATCAACTGCCATGCCAATCAATTTATTGCCACACACTATAAAACTAGTGGAGGCAAATTTTGATTTCAAATGGTGCAGCAAAACATTTAAATATCTTGGTGTTTTGCTTACACCATTATACTGTAATCTTTTTGCAGCTAATTACCCTCCCCTGTTCCGATCTTTAAATACGTTGTTAAAAAGCTGGTCCCAATATAAGGTTTCTTGGTTGGGGCGCAGTTTAGCCTGCAAAATGATCATACTCCCTAAAATTCTCTACCTATTTCGCATGCTACCCCTTACCTTTCCTAAAAAAATTATAACCCTATGCAATCTCAGATTAATAAATATATTTGGAATGCCAAGCCAGCTAGAGTTAGGGCCCAAATTTTATATAGACATCCCATACAGGGGGGCATAGGCCTACCCAACTTATGGCACTATTATCTTGCCTCTAAATTAAACCAAATTTTGGATTGGGGTCTCACTATTTCCCCTCCACTTTGGTGGGATTTTGAGGCGGTGGCAGTTCGCCCCTTCTTTCTTTCCCACTTGATTACTGTAGTGACCAGCCGAGACATACTCCCTCTTGTCAAACTCAATAGGATTGTTGCCTCTCTTGCTAAATTATGGACCGATATTGCTCCCAAGTTTAAATTAACCAAGTCTCCACCTGCTAAACTATCCTTCTTGGGTAACCCCAGGTTTGTTCCAGCTTTCCAAAACCCCTCCCGATTTACCTGGTGGATAGAAAAAGGCTTAATAACAGCTTCTCGCTTCTGGTCTGGCAACACGTTTGTCCCATTCCAACATCTAAGATTCACCTTTGATGCTCCTTTGAGAGAGGCCTTTCGCTATTGCCAGATCAAGCACTTTTATAAATCCCAATTTCCTGCTCCCCCATCTCGCGAACCTTCTACCTTTGAAAATTTATACTTCAATTCAGTTAGGCAAAAGGGAACCATATCCACTTTATACGCTCTTTTATCAAGTGGGATAGAGAATAATGAAAAATTACCATATGTGAGGGCCTGGGAACAGGACCTGGGATATAACTTATCCCCTTCTCAGTGGTCTTCTTGTTGGGAGGCGGTGTCAAAAGTTATGAAATCTAACATTCTTAAGGATACCCCGGTAAAATTACTACTTAGATGGTACTTTACTCCTTCACGGTTGCATACTATATATCCACACGTATCCCCTGCTTGCTTCCGTGGATGTGGTGGGCCAGGTACACTGTATCATATTTTTTGGGAGTGTCCAATAGCAATACAATTTTGGTCTGACATTAGTACCTTATTTTCTGATATTTATAAAACCCCTATTACCTTAGGCCCCTCCCAGGCCCTCCTATATGTTTCTGATGGATTGGTTGCAGGCTCACGATTGACATTTTTTAGATATTTAATTTGTGCAAGGCAGTGGACCATTGCTTTTAAATGGAAAACACCCACTCTCGATAACGACATGGTGAAACATCGCCTGGATTTAATTGCATTAACGGACCAGGTTTTCTATTTAGGTGCTGAAAATTTGGACCGCTTTAACAAAATCTGGGAAGCTTGGTTAATATATAGAGGACAGAGTTAGAAATTTATTAATAAGACTATATGTCAACTTCTTGGAATTGCATTCTGTGGGGGCGGAGAGGGAAGGAAAGTTGTTTACAGGCTTTACCGCACTTGAGGTTTAATTGTTGTTTTTCTTTGTTCCTTAGGCTATACTTAGCCTAATATATCCTGCTATTTCCTTGTTTGTCGTGCTCATTTGATACGATTTCAATTTCTTACTGTTATCCTGTACCTGCAACTTTTAATATATCCTATGCTGGTAATATTTATATGTTACGCACTTCAATAAACTTCGTCTTTATAAAAATAAAAAGCCTTTCTCCTAACTACTTACTAACTTCTGGATCAAAGACGGGTTAGATGACTGAGTTATGTCATCTGTGTAAATGATCTTATTTCCTCCCTTGGTCACATTCACCTAGTGTGCCTACGCTGTCTTTCACAGTAAAGTTAATTGCTGGCATGCTATAACTCAGAGGATACAGTGTATAGTAGAATGAGAAACCCCCCCCAGCTCACCAAGCATTCAGGGAGACCAGATATCTTTTCTACTGGCTTTAGAACTCTCCATAAAAAATGAACTTTCTGCAGAGATCACCTGACAGAACGTAAAGATTATGTTGCCTGTGATAAATTTCAGAAAGTAAAACATGGAGATGAAACATTTTTATAATGGGCAAACCCTGACTAGATGAATATTGTGTAAAAACAAAAAAATGGATTCAGTTTGTTATTTTGACTACAGTTCTATAGTTGTTCACAGGCCTCACACCACTTTTGTATATATTGGGAGCTCTCTGCCTGCCTATTTGGCTGCAATGAGCTAATAAAGCAAAGTTACCCAGAAGGTTTGAGCTCTGGTTGATTATTGCACATATGAGATTGCCCTGCTATAACTTCACATTTCTTTTTTACGCTTTGAAAACGTATTTTTGTTAGGAACGAGATTGGTCTAATACATATGTGTATCATGTTTCTATAGGGTACCTATGTATTGCAAGACAACCGCTTCCTGCTCCTGACCCAGATCTCCTGCACTAAGCAATATCTAGAGGAAGCACCAAGGGTAAATCCTCATCAGTCATTTTACATTTTGTGCTGGTGAAAATGGTATAGTTGTCTGTGTGTATACAGTAAAAAGATAACTTCTTCTGCCTCTTGTTCTCCTAGTTCCTGGCTTATACCTGTGGTCTCATCAAAGGGGCTCTGTCCAATTTAGGAATCAACAGTACAGTCACTGCAGAAGTTCCTATAATGCCTACATGTGAGTTATGTTCTTCTAAAATATCTATGGAAGTTTTTTTTTATTACAATACAAATGTAGTCAGGCTTCACTGTGTTCATTGAAACACCCAGTTGTGTGGGGCATTTCAAAAATCAGTGTCCAGTGGTTCATCTTTATACCATGTTTTTAGAAATACAAAATTAGGACTTTACGGTAAACCCTAGGGTACCCTAAGCTGAAAATAAACTAGATCCTCACATAAAAAGAGGGAAGCCTCTGAATCTTCCAGAGGAAGCAGGTCGTTACGGTGCTCAGCGAAACTAGGCACTGTTATAACAGTAATGATATAGTGCACAAGGGTTATTCTGGGTTCCGGCGATGGGATCAGTGGGGGAATAACACGTACAACATCTAGAGGCTACCTGTGTCCTCCAAGAGACCACTGCAGCTGCCCAGACACTACTCTTTATGCATCAGCGTAGCCGTTCTGCACCCACGTAAGTACAGCTGCGCAGTAGCACAGAGCTGCTCATGCATGATAACGTGCGTAGCTGCAGTACATCCGCGCTCGTGCATGATGGGGAGCACGGTTGCTATTAGAAATCTGACCTGCTCTTTCGGGGGTCCATGCACGGTAACTGGGGGGGCCAGAAGGATGTGGGAAGCTTCTCCAGGATCCAGAATAAAGTCCACAAGGACCAGCACACTCAGGGATTTCTTCCAAAACTTATAGAAATCTTTATTACAAAATCTTCAACATCATAAACATTAAAATACGTGAGCCGTTACAGGGACAATCCAGCAATACGATAACCGCCAAAGACGGTCAATGTCCATCAAAAGCCTAGTCCCCAAGCAGACGGAGTATTTATAGCAGTCGGGTAGACAAAGGTCATCATCTTATAGAATGTCCAAACATCATGGCGACACACCGGCCAAGAGCTGTTTCCGGCGTACAGCCCGTCTTCAAGCCAAGTAAATTGCACACTTGACTTGAAGACGGGTTGTACACCCGAAACGGCTCTTGGCTGGTGCCTGTCGCCGTGATGTTTGAACTTTCTAAAGTCCTTGTGGACTTTATACTGGGTGTCCGACCTGGTGCTCTGACGGACTGATCTTGCACCTCAGTTTATGCTATGGGGGAGTGCAGCCTGGAGACCACACTTGGACATTCTCCAGGATCCAGAGGCTTCCCTCTTCTTTGGTAACCATCTAATTTTTTTTGTTTGTTTTTTGCTTCGGGTACACTTTAACAGGCATCACTACTTTCTGTGGCAGTATTTTATTAATCCAGTGCCAGGCTGTGGTACAGATCAAGGGTTGATCCAGAGGAAAAAGTGCATATCAAATAAAATCCAGTAACGCTCAATGTAACAGCGTGGGCAGATTGATCTAGTCCCGCAGAGCCATCAGATTTGTCTCACAAGTGGTTTCCCCATTTTAAATTATGCTTGGCCCACTCTAGCAAACCAGGTAAGCTATACTGGAGGTGAAACCCTAGATCAGGGAGCTGTATAGGGGAGGGAGAAAGCCACTAGACACCATGGAACTGTATGGGGGAGAGACACACCAGGGAACTGTATGGGGGAGAGAGACACCATGGAACTGTATGGGGGAGAGAGAAACCAGGGAACTGTATGGGGGAGAGAGACACCAGGGAACTGTATGGGGGAGAGAGGGGGGCCACTAGACACCAGGGAACTGTATAGGGGAGATAGAGGGGCCACTAGACACCAGGGAACTGTATGGGGGAGAGAGAGGGGCCACTAGACACCAGGGAACTGTATGGGGGAGAGAGAGGGGCCACTAGACACCAGGGAACTGTATGGGGGAGAGAGAGGGGCCACTAGACACCAGGGAACTGTATGGGGGAGAGAGAGGGGCCACTAGACACCAGGGAACTGTATGGGGGAGAGAGAGGGGCCACTAGACACCAGGGAACTGTATGGGGGAGAGAGAGGGGCCACTAGACACCAGGGAACGGTATGGGGGAGAGAGAGGGGCCACTAGACACCAGGGAACTGGTATGGGGGAGAGAGAGGGGCCACTAGACACCAGGGAACTGGTATGGGGGAGAGAGAGGGGCCACTAGACACCAGGGAACTGTATGGGGGAGAGAGAGGGGCCACTAGACACCAGGGAACTGGTATGGGGGAGAGAGAGGGGCCACTAGACACCAGGGAACTGTATGGGGGGGGGGGGGGAGACATTAGACACCAGGAAACCTTTATAAGAGAGGGAGTTAGCCGCTAGACATTGAGGTTGGTCCCAGTGTTCAGTTTCGCCCACCTTGTTTTTGAGTTTGGCATCCTTGTTTTAGAGAGAGGCAAAGAAAACAGGAATAAAAGTTGGACAGTTTCCATGAAGTCAGACTCCTTGTTTCATTCAGCAACCATTTTTGGGAACCCAAGAGACATGTGGAAGATGACATATTTATTTCCTTTTTATTGGCAGTCTTGCTAATCCTCTCCCTTGAATACTTTTAGAAATAGATTCTGACCAAGCATGAAGATCAGGTATTTCTGACAAGATAAGCCGCATGCTTGTTTCAGGTGTGTGTGATTCAGACAGTACTGATGCATGACAGATCAGCAAGACTGCCAGGCAATTGGTATTATTAAAAAGAAAAAAATGACACCATATCCTCCTCACTTCAGGTGCCCTTAAATGCTAGGAACACACAATGAGATTTTGTGGCAGATTTACTGTCAGAATGATTATTTCCAACATGTCAGATCTGATTTCCAATCGTTTTCCAATCAATTTTCTGTTCACTTCTATGGTTAATCAAACAGAAATCAGATCGTACATGTTGGAAATAATCTATCTGACGGTATTAATCTGCCAGAAAATCTCATTGTGTGTACCCAGCATAAGGTGAAGCGTTCCTGATCTGAAATCATCTGTCTTTACTGCAGCTATGGGAATTCTAATGTCACTTGAGAATAAGTAAACTTGTATAAAGCTAACATTTTGATTGTGTTTGTTTTGTCTTAAGGTAAATTCCAGCTCATCATGTCCAGGACCTAGAGCTCTAACTGTGGATGGATAATATATTTTTTTTTTTTTGCTTTGTTTGTTTTACCTGAATAACTTGCAAGTATCCAAACCAGCAATATTACATATGCAAAATGTTTTAAAAGGTAACTGACCTTGGGAAGCTAAGTTTAGGTATTCACTTACCCGGTTTGACACTCCATCAAAGTCTATCAGATCTCCTGTCTGGGAGCTGCCAATTTTTTTATGTCTACAAGAGGTCTGGATATATATTTACTTTGTAAATCTAAAGTGTTTGTATGTATTCCTCTGAAGCAGGAAATTTCTAAATATCTTGAACTAATCTCTTAAAGCGGACCTAATGCTGGGAATACACAATGAGATTTTTCATCAGATTTAGGGCTGGTTCAGACGGACGTTTGGAGGCGTTGCGTTTGCTGGCGTCGCGTTCAGCAGCGTTCGTGTGCGTTTGGATGCGGTCGCGTTTTTTCTTCCCCTAGGGAGACATTAGCCGTCGCGGTTAACCTCCCCTGGAAGCTACATGTAGCTTCCAGGGGCTCCTTGAACGCCAGGGAAAATCGGGACCCAAACGCCGCGTTTGTGTAAACGCGCTTGAAAGCTTGGTACAAACGCTCCCATTCACTTGAATGGGAGCGTTTAACACCAAGCCCTGAACGCTGGCTGTAAACGCTCTGCAAGCGTCCGTCTGAACCAGCCCTTAATGTCCGATCGATTTTCCGATTGTTTTTCTGATCAATTTCCATTCACTCCTATGAGAAATCGATCAGAAAAACAGTTGAAAAACAGATCAGACATGTCAGAAATTATCTATCGAATCATCTTTCTACCAAAAAATGTCATGGTGTATTCCCAGCATTAACTCTTCCATTGAAGAGAATGAAAACCCAAAGAAACCCACACTGTGTGTATTTAGAGATAACAGCCTGTCTAATTCTCCCTTATCTGCAAATGATGAGCAACTGTAATTTGAGCTGTCAGCTCTGTCTGATCTGTGTTGTGGGTGTGCTGACTTGTGTACTAATATGTAAATACAGGAGATTAACTCTTTCTCTGCTCCCATGAAACCAAGAAGTAACCATTCTGCAGAAACTCAGGAGTTTTGTGGACTGCAACAAATGTTTATTCTTTAAAGGTTTTTATGCTGTTGCTTATCTTTTAGGGCAGAGGGGAAGTTCTGGGTTTAGGCCCGCTTTAAGTCGTATTTTTTTTTAGATCTCTTTGCTCCCTGCCTTGTTGATTTCCTTTCATTTAGCAGTAGCAGCTGACCTCTGTTCTGCTGCCCTCTCTCCTATGTAAACAGATTTATCTAAGTGAGGCTAAAGGTGCCCATACACTGGCAGATGACCACCAGATTCGACCATCAGAGAGGGATCTATTGCTGCTGGTGTACTGTACAAAGATTTCCAATGGATTTCAGCATGAAATGTATTGCAAATCTGTGCAGCTGCCTCTTCTCAGAGCTTCCCCCATGTAAATCAGTCGAAATTACGATCTGGCTGCCACGATGCAGCATTGATCTCTGGCATATTCGATTATTTTGAATGAATCTTATGGATTTTGATGCCGCAACTAGAGTAATGTATGGGCACTTTAAGGCATAAATCCACTGTAGAGTCATAACAAGTGTTGGATGGAGGGAATACCATTTTCAGAATTAAACAAAGATGGCAGCCCTTATGGCGCAGATAACACACTCAGCAGCTTTGCCCAGCAAGGTTAGATGGCATGGTACATCAGGAAAACAATGTTATTTAGGTCGGTAAGAACATCATATGAGATCCTGTTTAGTTCAGGTTTGCTTTATGAAAGCTATAGTGACCTTTGGGTAATTAGAACCACTTTGTTGGCATTTCCTAATACATGATGTAGGCAGCCATTACTTGCTGTAAGTGCTTATCTCCACTGGCTGCCGCGTCCGTTTCCAAATCGGATGCGGCACTCATGCTGCTGTGAAGCCGAATCGCTATAAGCTGTGCCACTCACAGCCATAGGGATTCATATGAGTGCTACGATGCTGCATACCATTCAGAATCATGCCGGCAAGTGATTCGGACAGCTATTGTCTGGAAATATCGCCCACTTTACCCTTCTCACCAGCGTGGCCTGGAAAAGGGGCACAGCTGACTTTGAAACTACTGCAATGAGATGGTCCTCAAAGGTCCCCATTGTTTTTTTGTTTTCTTGTTTTGTTTTTTGTTTTTGCAGCTTCCAGGTAAGTGGTCTACTTCACTGTCGTGGAATGTGGGCAGGTCCTAGTGAATAAATAAACTTTGCGTCACAGGTTCAGTTATCCTTTAAATACACAAATATCTTTTTGTGATGTAGCCTTTTTCTCATCAGTTACCAAAAATATTTGAGAAAAATGTCACAACGCACTTTTTATAAAATAAAATGAGGTCACTGTACTTGTGCTGTAATGCTATCCATTACAGCAAAACATGTTACAGCCTAATCCATTGGATATACATAGTCTGCTCCTGATGTAATCTCTGTATGAATTCAGTCATACTGTCCCACTTATTTCAGGGATCAAAAAATGGTACTAGCTCATCATTAGTTTGTTTTTTTCTTGTTTCTTTTTTTTTCTCTTTTAGACCATTCGGTGGGTTTATTTAATTGAAAATAAGGAACTACTAGAACCTCTTCCCTTTTTTTTTTTCTTCTTCCTAGCTCTGCTACTCACTGCCAAACTATACAACGCAAACTCGAAGTTCAAAAGAGGATTGGGAGTCCTATTTATTGCAAAGTTAGTGTTTAGTGTTGTGACTGTATATCCCCAGGCCACCAGTGATTCCTCTACAGAGGATTATGGTAGTCTGGAGAGATTGACATTTACAAAAAGGGGTGTTCAGTTTTTCTTTTGGGGGGGGGGGGGGAGAGTTAGTATGGTAGAGGTAGTACATTCCTAAATGTTCAGTACTGTAATTCTTTTCACCTCTTTAACCACTTGAGTACCAGCAGTGTCTGACCATAGACTTCTGTGTAAGAATACAGGGCTCGCCGACGTCACACCGCACGGACCTGTCTCTTGCACCGTTTGCACTGCTCTCCCGTTGCTGAAGCTCACTTGCTCAGCAGAGCTCCAGGAGCAGATTTTATCGGCTCCTAACCCTGTGATCACTGTTAGCCATTGTGAATCTACACCCTGGCAGGGATAACTGGTCTTACACAGGGCACAGATTTCAGTTTGCAAGGTCCGGAAATGATTAAGGACCTGTGTATTTGTTACAAAAGGCGTCCAGTGGAAATAAAGGGGGAAGAGGCAAGCTTTGTAAGTGTCAGTGCAGCGCTAGTAACCCAGTTTTGCTCGCAAAATGCTTTGAAATAATCAGTGCAATTAAGACTACTGGGGTAGAAGCTCAATGCTAGCCACAAACGTGTTGATTTTTTATGCAGTTTAGTTCAATGAGACCTAAATGTTTGATAAAATGATCACCATTGAGGTTGATTTTGCACAGGTGTGATCATTTTATTGATTTGAAGGTACTATTTAATGACTACGTGAAATGTGTTGCCAGCATAACACTGTATTCCCATATAAGGAAACTGGGTACTGGGATTGCTACAGAGTATTTGGGGGGTAATGGGATATTGTGCTTAGATGCTTGCTGCACTTTATACATGGGGCGCTTTCATTTGGTAATCTAAAGAATCTGGGCCAAATGACCAGAATTACCATACCTGAGATCCTTTTCTTAGATCTGCTATTCTACGGCTCGTTTTAACAATATTCTTCTGCTGTCTAAATAGCAGCCATTCTATTTTCTATATTTGTTAGTGGGAAACGCGCAACTCTCCAGCCTGAAACAGAAGGGAAAATAGAAAGACAAAAACCCTCCAAAAAAGAGCAGCAATATAATTTGACCCTCCTTTGCCAATCAATAAGAAGGGGGGGGGGGGGGCTCTCAGCAGATGGGCAATTGCTTAACGGGAGTTCTTCATTTTTATTTAATTTTCCACGTTAAAGGAGAACTGTCCAGGACAACTTTTAGTAAAACTTTATTACAGAACCAAAATTCCTTGTGTGTATCAACTCCCTGGCGGTATGATAACTTCCAGATTTTATTGTCTGAAGCGGTGCAATTTTTTCACATGCTTTTAGACCCTAGAAATCATACCACTAGATAGATCTGCGGCAGCCCTGCACATTCCACACCTCCTATGGATCCAACTCTGGGTTACTGCTCTGAGCTGCGGATTTCCAGCCAGAGCCTGACTCAGGATTACCTAAGGAGGTTAAATACATAAAAGTCGCTCTCCCCCCTCCCATTTATGCACACACAGGGCAAAGAGAATTAACGTGCCAAATAAAAATTAACAGATTAATAGGTACCACAAAGTACTAGAACTGGTGCCTGCTATGCCTGATGTAAAGTTTGAAGTGTACCTGAGATGGCAATAATGGGTGTATTTATGGTTACCTGGGGCTTCCTCGCCATCCTTTCTGCCCCCCCCCCCCCCCCCGTAATCTGGCCAGCCATGCGCTTCTGCACATGCCCGACCACGTTACTGTGCCTATGCCGAAAGTATCCGGCTTCAGGATTGCGACACTCTTCCGTACACGTGGCAGAGCTGCGCATGCGTAGCAGAGCGCCGGCGCCCAGATTACCAGTGGGGATGTCAAGTGAACAGAGCGGCCGGAGAAGACGGCGAGGGAGCCCTCACACCTCATGGGGCTGGAGGAAGCCCCAGGTAAGTATAAATAAACCTATTGTTGTCATCTCTGGTTTTCTTTAAAAGATCTGTTTGTGAAATAAACACATGCTGTGTGTATAATATGAGCATAGTGACAATTCCTAGCACTGTAAACCATGGCACTGCACCAGACATTTTTGTTTCTGTGTTTGTAACCAGGGCTGTGGAGTCAGTACAAAAAGTATCCAACTCAACTTCTCAGTTTGATACCTCCGACTCCAGGTACCCAAAATAGCTCCAAACTCCGACTCCACGGCTCTGTTTATAACTGAAGTGCACAAGCAAGTGAACCAGGCATGATGCACCACTGCTGTGTAGAGGTTGGCAAAATTTACCTCACCTTTACTGATTAGAAACTTAGCTGGGGCTCTAAAGAGGAGGGTGGCTTTCAGACAGGTTCTAAATGTCTTTATTCAGCTGACAATAGTGGCAATTTCACAGGTCATGAAAAGCCATACTTCTGCATTTTTTTATTTTCGAAGAGATGGTTTCAGTTTAGCTGCACAATGAGGTTTGTGCACATCACCACTTTGCTCATTGCTACATGCCCTTTTATCCTGCAAATTTGTAATAAACAAAGGCTTCTACCTTAAATGGGGATGTTACTGAATTCTTACGCACTGCATAACTTTTATTACTGGTAATTAAAAAGAGAGCTCCGAAAGGCAGGGGTCTTTGTATCAGGGTGGTACATGTATAGCTTTATAGCCGCAATCCGGGAAAACTATATATTTTTGTTTGTTTTTTTTAGAAGGTGATAAAGATAGCAGCCTCTATAGCTTTTTAATAGGTGTACTTCAAAGCAAGTAACTCTGTGGATCATCACCATGGAGGGAAGTGTAATGTGCAGCTTGCACGCTCCTCCCCTGACCCAGAGAACTCTGCTTCCCGGAGTTGTTACTTAAGCTGTGATTTAGTTTTCATTAGATTTGCACTGTTTTTTTCAATATCTTTCTGAATTCTCATTTTTTTTGTTAATAAAGTTTAAAAACACACAAGATATGCAGTGTTTGTCTGTTTGTCCTTAATATTCATCTCTGTACTGTTGGGTTACTGCTTATCCAGTCTGTTCCGACCAGGAAATACAATGTCAGGCATTCCATTGACTAGGTTTACAGTACTGTAATTACCCACTTATTAGATAGTAAATAGATGTTTGTCCATAGTTTTCTTTGTACACTGATGTCTTCCACTTGCCACATCTGGATAAGAATTTATTCTAGTTCAATCTGACAGTGAAAATGCTGCGCTGCAGAGAATACACAAAAAAAGTCAAGATGACACAGAAAATTTGACGGACTCCAAACAGAGCTACAGCCACTAGGGTCACACTGTAGTCACTTCCTGTCTGTGTCAGGACTGAGTCAGCCACTTACATACCTGATATTTAACTCTTTCAGGCAGAGAAAGAAAAATAGGAACACAGCATAGTTTTTTGTGTGCTAGGCACTGTACATACCCATGTCTACAGAGGTGGCCTTAGAGTACGCGGGGCCTGGGGTGAGTGTCATAGGCAGGGCCTAGAGACATATGCTGTGGATACACACACACACGCACACGCTGTGGAAACACACTCACACGCTGTGGAAACACGCACACGCTGTGGAAACACGCTGTGGAAACACACGCACACGCTGTGGAAACACACGCACACGCTGTGGAAACACACTCTGTATAGGTTAGGTAGGTGCCCTGCAGTACAGATTAGATAGGTTGGTACCCTGCAGTTTAGGTTAGATAGGTAGGTGCCCTGCAGTACAGGTTAGATAGGTAGGTACCCCGCAGTATAGATTAGATAGGTAGGTGCCCTGCAGTGCAGGTTAGATAGGTGCCTGCAGTATAGATTCGATAGGTAGGTGCCTGCAGTATAGATTAGATAGGTAGGTGCCCCGCAGTACAGGTTAGATAAGAAGGTGGCTGTAGTGGTGGGGAGAGTCGGCATAGTAGTTAAAACTCACCTGTCTTCCGCCGATGCTTACAGCTTCCATCTCCTTCCTGTCCCGGCATCTGTGTATTGCTAACAGCGCCCCCTGTGGTTACATGCGGTCACGTCATCACAGGGGGCGCTGTTACCAATACGTCGGATGCTGGGAGAGGAAATGGAAGCTGTGAGCATTGGCGAAGACAGGTGAGTTTTAACTACTATGCCCGCTCTACCCACTGCCGCAGAGGGTGCAGGGCCTGGGGCAATTGCCCCACTTGCCACCCCCAATGGCTGGCTCTGCATGTCTATCTCATGTCACACGTCACCTTGGGTATCCTTTAAAGCGGTATTGTCACCATAAAAATCAAATTTCAACAGCAACTGGTCTGAGTGTATTAAGTGATAAAGATGCTAATCCTGCATTCAAAACTTGCAAAAAGTTTTCTGCTGTTATGGTTTGTAGTTATCACATACTTTAGGAGCACTGGCCCTAGTGCCAAAGAGTTGAATGTTGGGAGTTCTTTTTATCTATAATATATTCCTCCTCTTCCATTTATTTACCTGCCTAGTTTCTTATCTGAAACACCTCTGCTCACTTGTGTTTACAAGCAAGGCTGAGGTGAATCAGTGATTGGAGGATGAGAAAGTGTAGTTCCTAGTATACACCTCAGTGTGAGTGTCTGTAGACTCTGGGAGGAGGGCAGCTAATGCATACACAATGAACAAGAGAAGGGGGGGGGAGGGGGAAGAGTCAGGGAGGATATGTCAGCATTAGCTTGGCAAGATGGCCACTGGCTAGAATAGGATTTTCTGCTTTTCCTTTATAAAATTCACAGGAATCATTACGTGGATAGCACAATACATCTGTTATGCAAGTAGAAGTAGTATTTATCTACTTATATATGTGTTTTTTTTGTTTATTATTTCTAGGTTAGCATGGGTGTCGCTTGTTCTTTAATGGGAACCTAAACTGAGAGGGATATGGATGTTTCCATTTAAACAATACCAGTTGCCTGGCATTCTGCTGATCCCTGTGGCTGCAAAAGTGGTTGAATCACACACTTAAAAAAAAAAAGCATGCAGCTAATCCAGTCTGACTTCATTCAGAGCACCTGATCTGCATGCTTGTTTAGGGGCTGTGGCTAAAAGTATTAGGCCTAGTGCACACTGAGCGGTTTTTGGAACGATCCGCCTGTAAAAATGCTTGTCTAATGTATTGCAATGGGATAGTGCACACCGGCGGTTTGAGGTTTTTGCCCAGCCGCAAACGTGCCTCCTGCTGCACGTTCGCGGTTTGCAGAAGCGTTTCGTCCTCAATGTAAAGTATAGGAAAAACGCAAACCGATCTAAAAAACGCTACTTCAGAGCGGTTTGCCAGGCGTTTTTGTTACAGAAGCTGTTCATTAACAGCTTTTACTGTAACAATATGTGTAATCTGCTACACAAAACCGCACCCAAAACCGCTAGGTATGTTTAGAAAACCTCTCTAAACATACCTAGAATCGCTCTGAAATCAGCTCCCAAAACCGCTAGCATATTGCGGATCTGCTAGCGGTTTTGGTGTGCACTGGGCCTAAGAGACACAGGATCAGC
Organism: Hyperolius riggenbachi; assembly: GCF_040937935.1. NCBI lineage: Eukaryota > Metazoa > Chordata > Amphibia > Anura > Hyperoliidae > Hyperolius > Hyperolius riggenbachi. Next base: position 88,732,794 of record NC_090653.1, on the reverse strand, counting down.
AGGAGAGTCAGGCAATTGGTATTGTTTTAAAAGAAAAAATCCATATCCTTCTAAGTTTAGTTAATAGGAACAGTTGAGATTTAAATCCTGGTCCCCTGTGTCAGAGGCAGAACCTTTAACCAGTACACTATCCAGCAACTAAAAATCTGTGTTTTCATGTAATACAGCTTGCTAACATAGCTGCAGATGATCTGGTGAAGATTTCATCTTGTAAATTAAGGTGAAATTTCACATTATTAGTATTTAGTGTTTATATAGTGCCAACATCTTCTGTAGCGCTGTACATAGTATATACTGTCTTGCCACTTAACGTTCTCTCAGAGAGGCTCACAATCTAATCCGTACCATAGTCCTATGTCTATATTGTGTATGTATCATAGCCTAGGCCCAATTTAGAGGAAAGTCATTTAACTTGTCTGTATGTTTTTGGCATGTGGGAGGAAATTCTGTGCAGATAGTGATCTGGCTGGGACTCAAACCAGGGAGAGTGCTAACCGCTACGCCACCGTGCTGCTCACACATTATAGTAAAGTCCACTTTTGTCATATTGCCATAAACATAGATTAGCGACAAGTCTTTGTAATTTTTCTATCACCTTACAAATGTGAACCTGGGCCCAGAGACTCTCTCCATAGTATCATATGTTCTGTCTGGGTTTGCATGAGTTTCCTCTGTATTCCTACTACATCCCAAAAACTTACTAGTAGGTTAATACTTCTGTACAAAAACCTCCCCTTGAATGGCAGTGATCTTTAGCCATAGAGACCACTACCGCCAGTGGCGTAGCTTAGGAGCTGTGGGCCCCGATGCAAGTTTTACATTGGGGCCCCCCAAGCACTCTATACATAAGAATTGATACATCGCACCAAAACCTGCCAATGACAACTACAGTGTCAGAGGTGCAAGAAGGGGATGGGGTGCAGTTTGTTAATGATTACCACTATTCAAAGTATCTACATAAGTCATTATTGTGAGCACAGGATCAATAGAGAGCTAATGCTGAAGTTCAGGGAGGGCCCTACGGGGCCCCTCTGGCCCAAGGGCCCTGATGCGGTCGCAACCTCTGCACCCCCTATTGCTACGCCCCTGACTACCGCTGAAGGAGATTTAGTGTTTTCCAGATGAATTATGAATATTTTTCAGCAGGACTGAGGACCCAATTCCACTAGCCACCTCTCGTCCTACAAGACGCGCGACAGCACTTCCTCTTCTGCAAGTGCGCAGCCAGAAGCCGAGCCATGCACAGCTATGGGATTCGCTGCCACTCGCATGAAAACTGACAGCAATGTTGGCCGAATCGCTATGGCAAACTATTCAGCCGGCGGCACCATTATCCCCTATGGCAGAATTTCCCCACTCAATTTGTCTGCAGGTAAACTCTGCTGATTCGGCCTGATTTCCGCACTATTGGAAACCGGACCCTTAAAGGGATACTGTAGGTGGGTCGGTGGAAAATGAGTTGAACTTACCCGGGGCTTCTAATGGTCCCCTGCAGACATCCTGCGCCCGCGCAGCCACTCCCCAATGCTCCGGACCCGCCTCTGGTTCACTTCTGGAATTTCAGACTTTAAAGTCTAAAAAACCACTGCGCCTGCATTGCCGTGTCCTCGATCCTGCTGATGTCACCAGGAGCGCACAGCGCAGGCACAGACCATACTGGGCCTTCGCTGTGCGCTCTTGGTGACATCAGCGGGAGTGAGGACACTGCAACGCAGGCGCAGTGGTTTTCCGACTTTAAAATCTGAAATTCCAGAAGTGAACCAGAGGCGGGGTCGGAGCATTGGGGAGTGGCTCCACGGGTGCAGGATGTCTGTGGGGGACCATTAGAAGCCCCGGGTAACTTCAACTCATTTTCCCCTGACCCCTCTACAGTATCCCTTTAATTATGAGGGGAAGCCGGGGATGTTATTACACAGAAGTGAGAGGGAAATGGAGGCTGCCACATTGATTTCCTTTTAAACGATTCTGGCATCCTGATAATCTTTTATGCATCAGTAATATTTGAAAGAGCATGCAGCAAATTTAGTCAAACTTCAGTCAAACCTCTGATCTGCATGCTTGTTCAGGGTCTATGGCAAAAAGTATAAAAGGCAGAAGATCAGCGGGACAGCCAGGAAATATGCATTGTTTAAAAGGAAATAAATATGGCAACTATATCTCTCGCTTTAGGTTCCCTTTAAGCCAGAAAGCTTAGCAAAAAGAACCGAAAGCGAGAAGTATATGGAAGCGTCCATATTTATTTCCTTTTAAACAATACTAGTTGCCTGGCAGCCCTGTTGGTCTACTTTTTTTGCAGTAATGTCTGAAACACACCTGAAACAAGCGTGCAGCTAATCTTGTCAGATTTAACAGAAATGTCAGAAAAACCTGATCTGATTCATGCTTGTTCAGGATATATGGCTAAAAGTATCAGAGGCAGAGGATCAGCAGGACAGCCAGGCAATTGGAGTTGCTTCAAAAAAAAAAAAATGCCAGCCTCCATAGCCCCTTACTTCAAATGTTCTTTAAGTGTCAGCTTAGATTGTCCCTTGACAGTGAGGTGTTAGAGCTGCAAGGTAATAACTTAGCAGCCCCAGTGACAGAGGTTGAGGTGGAACCACAAATATTTTGACACATACAGTATACATAATGTACTCCTGTATACACTATAACGACAACACAAACCTCTTCAGCTGCCTTATATTGCAATACATGGTGATGTCCTGGGATAGCTGGAAGCAAGAACAAAAATAGTCATAAATCTTATCTTGACAAACTATAATGCTTAAACGGTTTATGAAGTACACTGCTAAAAATTGGGCCGTACAATTATGTTCTGTATACTTTAAAGTCCAAGTAAAACTGGGCCTGGAACTGTAGACAGTATAGTCTTTAAAGGGGAGCTGAAGAGATGTATATGGAGGCTGCCATGTTTATTTCCTTTTAAGCAATACCAGTTGCCTGGCAGCCCTGCTGATCCTCCGCCTCTAATACTATTAGCCATAGCCCCTGAACAAGCATGCAGCAGATCAGGTGTGTCAGACTTTAAAGTCAGATCTGACAAGACTAGCTGCATGCTTGTTTCTGGTGTTATTCAGATACTGCTGCAGAGAAATAGACCAGCAGGGCTGCCAGGCAACTGGTATTAATTAAAAGGAAATAAATATGGCAGCCTCCGTATACCTCTTACTTCAGTTCCCCTTTAAGATGGTCCCATAGGAAACACTCGGCTCTGCAACCTTGCCACACATCAGGAATCATATAGGGGAAGAACAAACTAAACAATACAATAGAGTGTCACCACAACACTAAACATGTTCATCAAAAAATGCACAGTGTCATTTCGTGGTAATTTAGCAGACACACAGTATAAGCATGAAAAAAATAATATATAGTAAAAACCCCTGTTGTTCAGAACTCTCAAGCAACTAGAAAAAATCTCTGGCCTTGCAGAATGCAAAAATATACTTCGGCTATAAGGGCTTGTTCACACTATGAGCATTTGCGGATTTTTTTTTTTAAGTACTGGCGATTTTAGAAATCTCCCTAAAAGCGCCTATGCAATGTTTTCCTGTGAGAGAGGAAAAAAACATCGCTGAGGACCCTTTTCCACTAGCGCGTTTGCGCTAGCGGAATCACAAAATTGCAAACCGCTAGCGATTTTACAATCGCTAGGGTTTGCTAAATAACATAGAAATCGCGGTGGGGTATTTCCACTACCGCGATTCATTTTTGCCTGAAACGCGATCGTGGCGCGGAGCGATATTTGCTAAACCGTGCATAGCAAAATCGCGGCCGCAAACGTCAGGAAATCGCCGGTAATTTATTACCTTTTGCGATTCAGCAGTCGCTAGCGTTCAGCGTGAACGCTAGCGACTGCTAGTGGAAAAGGGCCCTGAGCAAAAGCGCTTAGAAAAGCACTTTTCTAAGAGCAAAGTGCAGGGAAAAGCTCTTTTAAAAACTCTAAATAAATCGCTCAGCGCTTGCGACAGCGGTGGCGATTTATAATGTGAACAAGGCCTTACATTTCTTTATACAGTAATAGTAGTGGGCAGGCAATCGATCCCTCTGATCAGATTCAATCAGACAGGGCTCTCTCTGATGAATGATAGAGCTGGTGGCAGATCAAGAGATGTATTGCCACCTTAACAGTTTCTAGTTGTCACAGGTGCTTATCTGTTGTTGCTTTGGCTACCACATATTTTCCACTCCTGTGTCAAGCCAATTGGCGTGAAGTGCTAGGGGTGGATATTGCAGGGGATGGCACGTGCCGATGTGCGCGCATCCCCGCTTGAATGACGGAGCGGAGCTCCATCATCAGCCTCCCAGCGGCAAACGCTGCTAGGGACTGTTAAGCAGGCCATACACTGGCTCGATTCACGGCCGTTTCGACAGCAGATCCGATCCTGGGATCGGATCTGCTGCCAATCGCTTGCGCTAAACGCACCCGCCGATCCGATTCCCTCCCGAAATCGGATCGGACCGTCGATCGCGCCGTGCGGGAAATTACCCTCGATCGCCCGGCGGTAGGAGCGCGTCGCTTGCGGCGTACGATTCGGGCCCGTACATCCGTAATGTATACATTACCTGAAGCTGGCTCCGGGGTCCTCTTCTCCTCGCTGCACCGCATTTCCGCATGTCCCAGTGTACGCTTATACTTCCTGTGTCACTCCGGTGACCAGGAAGTTGAAATAGAGGGCGCTCTATTTGAACTTCCTGGTCACGGAGTAACACAGGAAGCGCTGGGATGGAGCAAGAACAGCGGTGCGGTGCAGTGCGGAGAAGATGCCCGGGAGCCAGCCTCAGGTAATGTATACGGGGGGGGGGGACAGGCGGCAGGAGCAGCTGAACAGATTGTGATCGGTTTCAGGCTGAAATCGATTCACAATCTGTTTGCAGTAAAGGCAGCCATACGATCCCTATCTGATCAGATTCGATCAGATAGGGATCTGTCAGCTGGTCGATCTAATGGCACATCGACCAGTGTATGGCCACCTTAAGGGTAATTGGTCATCCTTTCCCAAACACATAAGAAAGCAGAGTTTCCACCATGATGTGGTGAAACAGGAGATTTGCATCATGGATGTGAAGACGATAAATCTGCTGAAACTTTTTGATGCTATTTATTACCATACCATTTAATAATTGGTGAGCCCCCAAAATGTCAAATGCTGCAGCAAAAACCCCAAAGTAGCAAATGCAGCTAACTATGACCATCAAGTAATAAGTGTAGAAACCGTTACCTCCGACACATGACATGCAAGAACCATTACCTCCGCCAAAGAAGCTATGGTACTTAAAAAAGAACAGGAGCTGAGAAACATAGAGGACGCTGCCATATTTATTTACTTTTAAATAATACCGGTTGCCTGGCAGTCTTGCTGGTCACTAGTGTCTGAACCACACACCTGAAATAAGCATGCAGCTAATCTTGTCAGATTTTTGTCAGAAACATGTGATCTAAGGGCTCGTTTCCACTATCGCGAATCAGCATGCGTCTAACGCATGCAGATTCGCACATGTAATGCAAGTGGATGGGCCTGTTTCCACTGTAGCGTTGTTGAGGCGCGTTTTTTTCAGCGGTGAAAAAACGCACAAAAGAGCCGCAGAATTCGCCTGCGAGTGGAATGCATGCGAATCGCCGCTAATGTATTTAATAGGAAATTTGCATGCTGTCTTGGTATGCGAATTTTCATGCGAATTCGCATGAAATCAATGGAAAAGCACACCGGCATTGCCATGGTTAAATTCGCATACATTGTCATCCATGCGAATATTCATGCGAATTCGCACGAAAATTCGCATGCACGCGCATGCAAAATTCGTATCTGCATGCGAATTTTGCCGCAGCGATTTCGCAACGCAATAGTGGAAACGAGCCCTAAATGCTTGTTCAGGGTCCATGGCTAAAAGTATTAGAGGCAGAGGATCAGCCGAACAGCCAGGCAATGAGCATTGTGTAAAGTGAATCTGAAGTCAAATTTAAAAGAAAAAACAGATACTCACCTAAGGAGGGGGAAGGCTCTGGGTCCTGTAAAGCCTTCCCTTTCTCCTCCTTCCCCTGCAGGCTTCACAATTTGAATCTCCCACCGCGGGAGACTTCGGCGGTCTTTAGAAGCGCTCAGGCTTTCAAAGACTAGTGATTTGCTACTGCGCACACTTGAGTGCATGAGAGAGGGTGCTCACGCGTGCGCAGTACAGAGCGGCCTGTCTTTGGAAGCCCGAGTGCTTTCGAAGTATCCCCGACCCGGCAGAAAGCAGAACACACCCAAATTGGTAGGGTAGAAACAGGGCCGGCCCTAGACTTTTTGCCGCCTGAGGCAAATTTTAAAAAAATTGCCACCGCCGCCCCTCCCCCCCCTCGGGGGGGGGGGGGGGGGGGCGCGCTCTGGGGGGCCGCTGAGCTGGAGGGGTAGCTGGCAGGACGGGGGTATTGGGCCAGCGGCGGGGAGGGGGGTCGGACCCCCCCTCCCTCGCCTGGGTCCCCCGTCCTCCGCTCCCCTCCAGCCTAAATAGAAGCAGCCGCTATGTGTAAGAGGAACGGGCGGGGAGGACACTCACCTCTTCCCAGCATGCGCTCCACTGACATCACTTCCTGCAGCGTTGCAGAAAGTGATGTCAGTGGAGCGCACGCTGGATCGAGGAAGAGGTGAGTCCTCCCCGCCCGTGCCTCTTACACATACGGCTGCGTCTATTTAGGCTGGAGGGGAGCGGAGGACGGGGGACCCAGGCGAGGGAGGGGGGGTCCGACCCCCCTCCCCGCCGCTGGCCCAATACCCCCGTCCTGCCAGCTACCCCTCCAGCTCGGCGGGCCGGCTCCCCGCACCCACGGACGGGCGGGTGCCGCCCCTGGAAATTTGCCGCCTGAGGCAAAAGTTTCACCCCGCCTCATGAGCGGGCCGGCCCTGGGTAGAAATGTGCCCTGTATGTAGAGAGATATGCCTGTCTAATTACCCTTCACTAACCACAAGTTGTAATATTTGATCCCTCACCTGTCATGGCAAAGAAGCTAATAATCAGTAAACATAGGGTGTTAACAATATGTCTGCTTCCATGAAAGCAGGAAGTAGAGACACTGCAGATGTTTTGCATTATTTGTATCAGCTGTAACAAAGAAATGTTTTTCTCTAAAGGCTTTTACGCTGTTACATATCTTTTAAAGCAGAGAGGAAGTTTTGAATTCAAGACCGTTTTAAAGGGAGATAAGTATGGCAGCCTCCACATGTTCCCAGTCTTTGGTAAAATGGCGTTTGGCATTGATGGACACGAATCTGTCTCCACCTCATCTGACAACAGAAACGCAAGACTTTTCCTCTAGTGATAGGAAAATGTAGTCACATTGGTGTCTCTCCTCCAATCAGGGAGCAGCTCCTTGCAGACGGCGCACAGTGCTCTCTGGTGCACGTAGCAGCAGCGCTGCAGACTAGTGCAGACTGGCCAGGCCTGGGGTTGTGGTGACGCCCACGTCGCTCTCTGGTCTGTTCAGCAGTCCTGTTCTGACGCCAATGCATTTAGCGCTGTGGACCACTCTCCCCCTGAAAACTGAGTGACGTAACGGCGCAGCCCTGCACACTGCGGGGTAGCTAGACTGCGGAACGTCATTTCCGGTGTAATCTAGAAGGCAGCTGGTGAGAGGGTGCCCTGTGGGGGGAGACCGCTTACAGTATGTATGACCTGGTTATGGGGAAGCTGTGATTAACTTGGGGAGGTGGGAAGATGCATGTACCAAAGAGATTGTGCAGAAATGCATATAGTCAGTGTGGGGCCCTTGCTCTAAGCCTGAGGGCAACCCAGAGGGGCTACAGGTGTCTGGAAAACATTCATTTTAGGGACCTATTTGTTGATTGATTTAATCTATGCATTTCATAGGATAGAATGAGTCATGTTTTACTTGCATGCATAAATGCACTATACCTGCCACTGTGGTTTAGGCAGGGTCCACACTTATTAAAAAACCATGTGTGAATTGCTAAAATGCATTTGCCACACACACACTATAAGAGTTAATGGAGAATCACACTTCTGTTTAAAAATTGCATTTGTGTTTTTGCATGTGTGAAAAAAACATACTTCTTGCAGCATGAATTTGCACATCACATGCAATTTCCCCTTGACTTCCGTTAGCTACACTGTAAAAATACATACAAAACTTAAAAATCATTCTGTTTTTGCACTAAGTGTGAACCCTGCTTTGACAGGAGCCCATCTTGTCACGGTTGATATCTAGTCGACTGCCTTCTTTCTCTGGCAGGGGTCATTCCTGCACAGTTTACATGTGTCCAACAATGCAATTGACCAGCACAGCTATGTTATCAGCCAGCTGCTTTTACCTCCTAGTTAGAGCCAATAGACCAGGGGTGTCAAACTCAAAAAGTGGGCTGAAATTGAACACTGGGATCTAGTTGTGGGCCAACCTCAATGTCTACTGGTCACCTTCCACGCTTATACAGTTCCCTGATGTCTAATGGCCCCCCTCCATCCCCTATACAGTTCCTTGGTGTCTAGTCTTAGTGGAACTGAGCACTAACAGGACACTGGTGGGAAGGCATTGAGCATACGGGTACCAAGTATTTTGCTTTACTTTGTGATAAACTGGGGATTTAATATTGTTTAAACAGCCTATTCAGTCAAAATTTCACAAGTAAAATTTGCAAGTATTTCTAAATTTATATTTAAAGCCCCTTGAAAGAAAAAAAAATTGGCAGGAAACATTCTACCAACCTACCTAGAGATTCTTCTTCTGGTTTACCACATCTTTCTTTGAAACCAATCTTCTCTATTGATGCAGATGTCACTTATGGCAGTGCTGCCAAATCTGCGAGTTGGTAGCTGGCCTGTCAGTCAAAGCAGCTCCCATTACAGTTCCTAAGTGCGGGTTCCAAGAAAGTGTGGAATGCAGCAACCACCTATAGCTGTAGACATACTGGGAGTACTTTCTGAGCACTCTTTGATGATCAGCGCTTTGACCTGGTGCACACCAAAACCCGCTAGCAGATCCGCAAAATGCTAGCAGATTTTGAAACGCTTTTTCTTTTCTGTAGCGTTTCAGCTAGCATTTTGCAGTTTTGTGAAGCGTTTTTAGTGTAGTAGATTTCAGATATTGTTACAGTAAAGCTGTTACTGAACAGCTTCTGTAACAAAAACGCCTGGGAGCGATTTCTCTGTTCCTATACAATACATTAGAATGGAAACGCTCCCAAAATGCTGCATGTCCTGCAATTTGCCTAATTGCATTCGCTCCAGTGGAATCTGTCCCATCCATTTACATTGGCAGAACGTTTAGGTAAAGTGATTGAAAGCGATCCCTTAACGCTCAAAAAAAACGCTCTAGTGGGTCTCAGTCCTCAGAGATGGTAGACTGATGCTAAACGTTTTCAGGCAGAAATGGTCAATGAGGTGCATATTTTTAGTCTATGCAGGATTTTGCAAATGTTTGGACCGTCAAATTCTTCCAAGGTAGAACCCAGTTGTTCCATTTTAAACACTGTATACAGTATTTGCATGCAAATCTTGGTAAGCTTAAAAGAATGCTGTAGGGGGATCGGGGGAAAATGAGTTGAAGTTACCCAGGGCTTCTAATGGTCCCCCGCAGACATCCTGCGCCCACGCAGCCGCTCACCGATGTTCCGGCCCCGCCTCTAGTTCACTTCTGGAATTTCAGACTTTAAAGTCTAAAAGCCACTGCGCCTGCGTTGCGGTGTCTTTGCTTCGGCTGATGTCACCAGGAGCGTACTGCGCAGGCACAGACCATACTGGGCCTGCACAGTACGCACCTGGTGACATCAGCTGGAGCGTGGACACGGCAACGCAGGCGCAGTGGTTTTCAGACTGAAATTCCAGAAGTGAACCGGAGGCGGGACCGGAGCATCGGTGAGTGGCTGCGCAGGCACAGGATGTCTACGGGGGACCATTAAAAGCCCTGAGTAAGTTCCCCCGACCCCCCCCCCCCCCCCCCCCCCACAGTATTCCTTTAAGATTGAAATGTGAAAGCTACAACTGCTTGAAAATTTCTAGTTCCTTAGTTGTCATGTTCATCCAGTGTCTTCACTATTTATTGGATTGTATAGACTCTATACTATGGAGAGTAGGTGAGATTTGTTGCCATTTCATTGAATGCATAAACTGTGTTTAACAAACACTACTGTTGTTACTACCTGTACTTTATCAAATTAATAATAACTGCTCCAAGATGTTGTTTTTTAATTGTTCTTTATTGATGTTACTAATATTGTGACTGGGCCATAAAACCAGCTTGCTTTAAAAAATGTTTAGCTGCACTTGCACATCCGTGGAAAGAAATATCAACAGTTACTTAAGGGACATCTGCAGTCTGCTGCAGGTTACACTGGTGAATTTTGGTTTTTGGGTTTTTTACTCGTACAGTGATGTAACTGGCAGCTAATTAAACATTCTCCTTCAGTTCCTGCTGATATTTAGAGCAATAACGCATAAGGTGCGTACACACGCACTACTAAATGCAACGGCTGGTCCGCCGGACCCTCCCGCTGGGCGGTCTTTAGCCGACAGTATGCGTGTGTGTACACTAGAGATGGGAAGTTCGGATCTTTTCAATGATCCGGATGATTCGAATCGGATCATTGAAAAGATCCGGATCTTTGATCCGAATCTCGGATCATTTTACTACCGAAGCATTCGGGGTGAGATGACTAGCAGGACAGGTCTTTCCCTGCTGTGGACAGGAGAAGGGTAGGGGGGTGGACACACAGAGAGAAGGGGAGAAGATGGACAGAGGGCAGGGAGTGGACAGAGAAGGGAGGAGGGACGAGCAGAGAGCAGAAATGTTTGTGCACACAATACTCACATGCTGCAATCATATGCTTTACATGTATTTCACCTATATGTTCATCTGTGTACTTTCCATGCAAACGTCACACAGTGAAGGAAAGCATTCCCAGAAGATAAGTGCAGCTGTTTAGTGCCGAGTGGAGGAGGATCATTTTGCCCTGCAATCACAGTGCCTGCAAAGTTACTGAGCTGTGCTGAGCCAAAAGCTTCAAATGTGTTCACTGTGCACAACTACGGAACAGCCAGCCTATAATGGGCAGCACGTTATAGCCAGTATGTGTGCTCTACACATATCTGGCAGTGGCACCCATGTCCCCTCTCTCTTATCTACCTGCTGTCCCTGCAAGGCTGCCTCCCATCCAACAGAGCGATCCATCTCAGCTCTGCTTCCAGGACCCCGCTGCCCGCTGAGAGGGGGCGTGTCGCTCCTGGCCCCGCCCCTTTTGCGATCCGAATCGTTCATTTTGATGATTCGGATGATCGACTCATTAAATAGATTCGGATCAAAGATCCGAATCGTTCATGATCCGGACAACACTAGTGTACACGCTGTCGGCGGACTGAAACAGCGTTATCAGTCCGCCTACAGCGTGTACACACGCATACTGTCGGCTAAAGTCCGCCCATTGGGAGGGTCCGGCGGACCCGTCGTTGCATTTAGTAGTGCGTGTGTACGCACCTATAGTTTGCAAACAGAGATGTTCTTGCTGTATGAAGGCATGCAAGCTGTAGAAGTCCTTCTTTTCTGAAGCCTGGTACACACCTTCAAAGGACAACTGAAGCAAGAGGGATATGGAGGCTAACATACAGTGAAGTGCGGAAGTTTGGACAACCTTGTTAATAGTCATGATTTTCCTGTATAAATTGTTGGTTGTTACGATAAAAAGTCAGTTAAATATATCATATAGGAGACGCACACAGTGATATTTGAGAAGTGAAATGAAGTTTATTGGATTTAAAGAAAGTGTGCAATAATTGTTTAACCCATTCGCGTTCCGTCGTTTTCACTTGAGAAGTGTTCACCTCCCATTCATTAGCCTATAACTTTATCACTACTTATCACAATGAACTGATCTATATCTTGTTTTTTCCGCCACCAATTAGGCTTTCTTTGGGGGGTACATTTTGCTAAGAGCCACTTTACTGTAAATGCATTTTAACAGGAAGAATATGAAAAAAGGAAAAAAAATCATTATTTTTCAGTTTTCAGCCATTATAGTTTTAAAATAATACATGCCCCCATAATTAAAACTCACGTATTGTATTTGCCCATATGTCCCGGTTATTACACCGTTAAAATTATGTCCCTATCACAATGTATGACGACAATATTTTATTTAGAAATAAAGGTGCATTTTTTCCGTATTTATCACTATTTACAAGTTTAAAATAAAAAAAAATATATAGAAATATTTCATCTTTACATTGATATTTAAAAAGTTTAGACCCTTAGGTAAATATTTACATGTTTTTTTTGTTTGTTTTATTTATTGGGCTTTTTTTTTTTTTTTTTTTTTTTTAAATGTTAAACATTTTATTTGGGTAGTTTTGGGAGGGTGGGATGTAAACTATAGGTTTATAATGTAAATGTGTGTTGATTTTTATTTTTTTTACTTTTAGTTGTAGTATTACTTTTTGGTCACAAGATGGCAGCCATGAGTTTGTTTACATGACGTCACTCTAAGCGTAACATACGCTTAGAGAGACGCATGGGGGAGGTAACAGCCAGAAAAGGCGCAGCTTCCGAGAGAAGCTGTCACTTTTTCAGCGGGGGAGAGGGATCAGTGATCGGGCACCATAGCCCGATTCACTGATTGCCTGGCTAACCAACCGTGGGCCGGGAGCGCGCGTGCACACGCGTGATAGGCCGCGGGAGCGCGCATGGTACCTGGACGTAGTTTCTACGTCCAGGAACTAAAATAGGTTAAACACAATTAGGCTAGTGCAAACATTTGGGCACCACAAAAAAGAAATGAAATCAACAATTAGTAGATCCTTCTTTTGCAGAAATTACAGCCTCTAAATGCTTCCTGTAGGTTCCAATGAGAGTCTGGATTCTGGTTGAAGGTATTTTGGACCATTCCTCTTTACAAAACATCTCCTAGTTCATTCAGGTTTGATGGCTTCCGAGCATGGACAGCTCTCTTTAACTCACATCACAGATTTTCAATTCTATTCAAGTCTGGGGACTGAGATGGCCATTCCAAAATGGTGTACTTCTTCCTCTGCATGAATGCCTTAGTGAATTTTAAGCAGTGTTTAGGGTCCTTATCTTGTTGAAAGATCCAGCCCAGCTTCAGCTTTGTCACTGATTCCTGGACATTGGTCTCCAGAATCTGCTGATGCTGAGTGAAATCCATGCATCCCTCAACTTTTACAATATTCCCAGTCCCTGCACTGGCCCCACAGCATGATGGAACCACCTCCATATTTTATTGTAGGTAGCAGGTGTTTTTCTTGGAATGCTGTGGTGTTTTTCCTCCATGTGTAACGCCCCTTGTCATTCGCAAATAACTAAATTTTAGTTTCATCAGTCCACAGCACCTTATTCCAAAATGAAGCTGGCTTGTCCAAATGTGCTTTAGCATACATCAAGCAGCTCTGTTTGTGCTGTGGGCGGAGAAAAGGCTTCCTTTGCATCACTCTTGCATACAGCATCTCCTTGTGTAAAGTGTGCCGACTCGTTGAACGATGCACAGTGACTCCATCTGCAGCAAGATGATGTTGTAGGTCTTTGGTGCTGGTCTGTGGGTTTACTCTGACTGTTCTCACCATTCGTCGCTTCTGTTTATCTGAGATTTTTCTTGGTCTGCCACTTCGAACCTTAACTTGAACTGAACCTGTGGTCTTCCATTTCCTCAATATTTTCCTGTGGAAAACAGACAGCTGAAATCTCTGAGACAGCTTTCTGTATCCTTCCCCTAAAGCATGATGGTGAACAATCTTTGTCTTCAGGTCATTTGAGAGTTGTTTTGAGACCCCCATGTTGCTACTCTTCAGGGAAGATTAAGAGGAGGGAAACTTACAATTGACCCCCTTAAATAATCTTTCTCATAATTGGATTCACCTGTGTATGTAGGCCAGGGGTCACTGAGCTTACCAAGCCAATTTGAGTTCCAATAATTACTTTTAAATGTTTTGTAATCAATAAAATTACAACAGTGCCCACATTTATGCACCTGCCTAATTTTATTTAAACAATTTATTGCGCATTTTCTGTAAATCCAAGAAACTTTAATTTCACTACTCAAATAGCACTGTGTGTGTCTCCTGTATTTAACTGACATTTTTTATCATAAGAACCAATGATTTATACAGGAAAATCATGATAAACAAGGTTGCCCAAAGGTTCGCATCCCACTGTATTTATTTCCTTATAAGCAATTCCAGTTGCCCGGCTGTCCTGCTGATCCTTTGCCTCTAATACTTTTAGCCTTAGACCCTGAACAAGCATATGCAGATCAGATATTTGTGACATTGTCAGATCTGACTGGGTTAGCTTGCATGCTTGTTTCTGGTGTGATTTAGACACTACTGCAGGCAAATAGATCAGCAGGGCTGCCAGGCAATTCATATTGTTTAAGAAGAAATAAATATGGCAGCCTCCATATTCTTCTCACTGTAGTTGTTGATTAACTACTTGAAGACCGCATCACGCCAATGGGCGTGACCGCAGCGGCAGCCCCAGGACCGCCTAACGCCAATTGGTGTCAAGTCCTGGGGCTGCAGTTTCCCAGGGAACGGCCGTGCGGATGCGCGATCGTTCACTGCTCATTCACGGAGCAGAGTTCCGTGAATAGCCTGCTAGCTGCCGATCGCGGCTAGCAGGCTGCTTGTAAGGGGAAAGAAATCCCCTTTGTTTACAACTGTACAGCGCTGCGGCCCCCGGCAGCGCTGTATGAGATCGGCGATCCCCGGCCTCTAATTGACCTGGGATCGCTGTCCTCTCATAGGCTGATGCCTATGAGAGGCGGAACAGGACGGATCGCAGTCCTGTTCAGTGTAATGGACGGAGGGGAGAAGGGAAGGGAGGAGGGAGGGAGAGCCTGCCTGATACAGGCTAAGAAAAAAAAATGTGATAAGAGCGATCAGACCCAGTGTTCTCCCCAGAATTTTTTTCCAGCCGGGTGGCATGAAATAGCAGCCGGGTGGCATGAAAAAGTAGCCGGGTGGGGCGAGTTGAAAATGCAGGGCAACTGTGCTTACAGCATAGGAGGCAGTGAGGAGGTGAGCCGATGACAGCCGGGTGGTCACCAAATCTAGCCGGGTGGAGCACCCGGCTAAAAGAGCCTGGGGAGAACACTGCAGACCCCTCCGGCAGCATGTCCCCTTAGGGACAAAAATAGGTGAGTCCGATCGCCATACTTATTAGGTGGGCTGTGCAGGAGGCTGAAAAGCCGGCACAGCCCAGCTCAGCCAAAAAGAGCCTCGTCTTTAGGGGGTTTAACACTGCAGTCACCAAGTGGTTAAGTTTATTGGAAAATTTTACCACCTCCGTGTAGTATGAGGGTCAACAGATTTTGAATACTATGAGCAGATTGTGTAAGTGAGCTCTCATACTATATGGAGGTGGTAAAATTGGTCCGTGATTGGCCAATTAAAGCCTGATACACCCTTTCAATTATGATTGGCCAATCACTGACCAATTTTACCACTGGCCACTGACCAATTTTACCACTGGCCATTCTCATCCAGCTCCTGCCATACAGGGCTGTGGAGTTGGAGTAATTTTGGGTACCTGAAGTCGGATGATTTTTGAACCAAATCCATAGCCTTTGTAAAAATTAGACTAAGGAGTTGGAGTCTGAGCAATTTTGGATACCTGGAGTCGGTGGTTTCATAAAATGAGTCAGTGGATTTTTGTACCGACTCCACAGCCCTGCTGCCATGCGCGGTTCCCACGTTAACTTTACAGATTTGTCCTTATATGTGGAGGCCTGATGAAGGGTCTATCCCGAAACAAGTCGACGTTGTCGCCTCAATATTTACAACTGCACTAATCTTGATGTTAATCACTGTTATATGTTCGCCATTCTTTGCTTTGGCAAATGTTTCCTGAAGAATACCTTTTTATGAACATTTTTGCACAAGTGTTGTCTTCAATAAAGACTTTTTGTATTTTTGCTTATAAATTATTCAAGTTTCTTCAATATTTTTGAGATACATATCCTTGTACTGGTATAAAGTCTATGTGGGTGTTGTGGCACTTTATTCTTTTTGTTTCCCTTTATACGGAATATGGTTATCAAGTATAAGTCTACCCAGCAAAGTTAATTGTTTTACTTGGGGATCAGGAACAATTAACAGCTGCATTTGGGGACCAGGAGGAGTTAATGACTGCAATGCATACAGTACTGCAGCCATTAACCCCTCCTGTCCCTTAAGTGCAGCCAATAACTCCTCCAGGCCCCCCCAAGTGCAGCAGTTATTCACCCCCTTTCCGCAGCCCAGTACCCCCCCCCCCCCCCTTGTTAATTGTTCAGACGTGTGTTTTCTTGGCATTTCCTTTATCAAAGTATTACTTACCACAGGTAAGTTGCCGCAATTGGGAATGTCACTAATAGTACACATTACTACTCAGTGTAGCTTGTGACTCGTGTATAAGTCTACCCCTATACTTTTATTTTGTGAGTATGACCTAAATTTCTAGACGTATAGTCAAGAATCTACTATAGTTTTGAAAAAAAATCCTTAAAATGTATTCTGCACTGTCCTCTTTTTTACTCTTTATGGAAAGTAAAAATGGCTTATGCGTGTTCTTGTGTACATTTCAGCCTGCGTTTCTTTATCTTTTCTCTTTTGCCATATTTAGTGTATCGGATGAAGACTGGTTCAAGAATGTGGCATGAAGCTCGTAAGCACGAGCGGAAGCTTCGGGGGATGATGGTGGACTATAAGAAAAGGGCAGAACGACGGAGGGAATACTATGAGAAAATTGTAGGTGATATTTTCACTCTCAATACTGGCATGGATGGTAGTGCATCTGTAACCTGTCATTCCAATATCTCTATGTTACTTACAATTGGTCAGTGAGATGCAAATCATTTAATTCAATTTAAATTTTATGCAGTTTGAAATTGGGCCAATCAAATGTGCTTCCTGCAAATCAAATAAAAATGTCACCAGTTTTCTTGTTGAACGATCCACTTTAGAATACAGCCCTGCTGAAACGCACTGGTGCTCTAACAATACCGATTGTTTGAGCAGGGTAATTGTTAATCAACATCTCCTGAGTCATAGAATTGCAAGTTTATAGATGTTAAAGCGGATCTGAACTCAGAACTTCGTCTCTACTCTTAAAGAGACTCTGTAACAACAAAAAACCTCCCCTGGGGGGTACTCACCTCGGGTGGGGGAAGCCTCCGGATCCTAATGAGGCTTCCCACGCTGTCCTCTGTCCTATGGGGGTCTCGCTGCAGCCCTCCGAACAGCCGGCGACAGAGCCGACTGTAGCTTCAATATTTACCTTTGCTGGCTCCAGCGGGGGAGCTGTGGCGGCTTTCGGCACGGAAATAGACGGAAATACCCGATCTCCGTTGGGTCCGCTCTACTGCGCAGGCGCCGGAAACTTGCGCCTGCGCAGTAGAGCAGACCCGACGGCGATCGGGTATTTCCGCCTACTTCGGAGCCGACAGCCGTCAGAGCGCCTGCGCAGGAGCCAGGAAGGTAAATATTACGTCACCGCTGCACGGAGGGCTGCAGCGAGACCCCTGACGGATGGAGGACGGCGTGGGAAGCCTCATTAGGATCCGGAGGCTTCCCCCACCCGAGGTGAGTACCCCCCAGGGGACGTTTTGTCGTTACAGTTCCTCTTTAAAGAAAACCTGAACTGAAAATTAAAATCAAAATAAGCATACACAAGTCATACTTACCTTCCATGTAGTCTACGCCTCAGTGTCTTTCTCCTGTCCCGCGTCCTGTTTGTTCACTGTGATCAAGGGAATTTTCCATCCTCCATTTTGAAAATGGCCATTATCCCATAACAGCTTTCTGGTCAGCACACAGTTAAACTGTAACATCGCTCACTTGAGCCATAGGGAAACCTGGACACATCAGTTCTTCTCTCAGCTGTAACTGACAGCAACTGATCTATAACGGAGAGTAACTGATATATTTCAGTTCTGACAAAATATTGTCAGAACTGGAAGGGATTATTGTCAGAAGAAAATGGTGAGCTTCTGAGGGGAACTGATGGCGAGGTAACTATGTAATGTTCATTTCAAGTTACCTCATGTGTTTATTTTAAATATTTTTACTCAGTACAGGTTCTCTTTAAAGATGAGCAACAGCATAATAACCTTTAAAGAAAAACATTTCTTTGTTACAGCTTACAGAACTCCTGCTACAAATCTGCAGTGTCTACTTCCTGCTTTTATGGAAGCAGACAAAGGCTTAATATCCCATGCTTGTGTGTGTGTGTGTGTGTGTGTGTGTGTGTGTGTGTGTGTGTGTGTGTGTGTGTGTGTGTGTGTGTGTGTGTGTGTGTGTGTGTGTGTGTGTGTGTGTGTGTGTGTGTGTGTGTGTGTGTGTGCACTGACACAGCTGAGAGATCATATTGCACTTGTGATTACTTGAAGATGAGGGGGAGTTAGACGGGCTCTTCTCTCTAAAAACACGCAGGGTGCATTTCTTTCTTTTTTCCTTGTGTTCTGTGCAATAGTTCACTTTATTAAGAGCAATACATACCCCATTACAGCCATTTTAAGTTTGTATAATGATGGATTTAATAAAAATAGCAGTTTTGATCTGTAAATAAACTGGCTCTCCTTGTGTTGATTGATAAATTTGGCAGGGTATTAATCAAAATACGTGGCAAAACATAAAGATAACTGACTCTTGGGTGCATGTAAGAAAACCTTTAATCTAGAAAGTACTATACAAAAAACTCACAACCTACTAAACATACAATAAACAATTAAAAATACCAGCTTGCTAACACCCATAGCTAGGTCTCTCAGAGGCTGCAGTCCTCTGTTCTAAAGTGTACCCACGATCAGCAATCGAGCCAATAAGTCTCCCATAGGAAGATTTAGTTTGTATTGTCCATGAACGGAGGGAGGACAAGAAGTATATAAATATATCTGTGTGTGGTTGTTTTAGTAGAAAAAATGGGGTACTGAGTTCATCCGTGATAGCTACAAATGATGAAAGGTACAGATATCAAGTTCCTTATATTTCCATATGGCTTAATCACCGTCCATGCAATAGATGCCAGCGGGTATCAAAAGATTGGATTCAATCGCAGTCCCATATAATGTTTATAAGCTTGACTGTTTTCAAGTTGTTGGACTCAATCGCAGTCCTCAATGATGCATATATGGGTTTCCACCGACCACCTCCAGTTACATATAGAAACTTCAGCCTATGTTAGAAAGCGTGTGGTACAGCTTTGCAAAGCAAGGAAGTGAAGCCATGCAGGTCATGCAGAAAATAGCCAAGCAAAGTTCACATGTAGCAATGGTCACTTGTAGCATTGGATTTTGTATCCACATAAAGACAATCACTTATGGTAATGCGTAGTTAGTAGTGTGATTCATGCTTGATGTTATAATCATAGTTACCACGCCACTGATGTACAGTTTGGAGAAAGGCTGGTTCCGAAAGGCTCTGTGGGTAGAGATGGGGTGTAGCAAGTGGCATCAGACGCTATGTATCTGACATGTTTCGCCGTCCAACATGACGGCCTCTTCGGAGATAAGCGTCTATTAATCAAAATACATTGACTTCAAAGCCTTTTTACTTTTCCAGAATAGGAATGGTGTATTAGTTGTTTCTCTCCAATCAGAAATTGATCATTTACAAAATCTGATCACTATTGTCTCAGGCATGGCTGAGATGAAAATTTTGAAAGAGTTTTTATACTTACCCGGGACTTCCCTTAGCCCCCTTTAAGCCATGGACTCCCTTGCTGTACTCCCGGGACGCTCCGACCCTCTGCTGGCCAGCCGGTCTCTTAGTCCAGTCTTGCTGTACTGTGCATGTGCAGCCTGGTCGCACACTTCCATTGCCGGGAGTGTTCTGTGTATGGTGCAGAACACTCCCGCTAAAGGGATGCATGTGCAGCCGGGCCACGCATATGCAGTATGGCGTGACTGGAGAAAGAGAGAGGGCTGGCCTGTGGAGGATCGGACCATTCCGGGAGGATGACGAGGGAGCCCAAAAGGGCTGCAGGAAGCACCGGGTAAGTATAAATGCAACAAAAATGTCTCTTGTTCAGCGCTCACAAAGTTGGTAAAACACACTCACTAACACCCTTGTATCATTGACTTACCGAGTCTGTTGGACCACTATTACAATGGCCATAAACTGCATGTGGGGAATTCACTGAGCTCTCCTTGCCACTCAGACTCTTTACCACTCCTCTACTCTTCAGATAGTAACTTTCACTTTTTACCTCATAACATATTTATTCAAATAGGTCACTCACATTCGTTTCCATGAGATACAGGCATTGAGTTTTATCAGCGGGCTCTCCCAGTCTTCCAGTCAGACCACCAAAGTAATACTCCTGAACCTCTCTCCTGATCTCCCCGTGGTTCCTTATATGGAAATGCCATCAGAGACTCCAGCATGCATGCTTGTTTCAGGTGTGTGATTCAGACACTACTTCAACCAAAGAGATCAGCAGGACCACCAGGCAACTGGTGTAAAAAAATAAATATGGCAGCCTCCATACAACCCCTCAGTTCAGACTCCTTTTAAAGGACAACTCTAGTGAGAGGAATATGGAGGCTGCAATATTTATTTCTTTTTCAACAATACTAGTTGCCTGGAAGCCCTGCTGGTCTGTCAGGCTGCAGTAGTGCCTGAATCACACCAGAAACAGGTATGCAGATAATCTTGTTCTGACAATGTCAAAAACACCCAATCTGCTGCATGCTTGTTCAGGGTCTATGGCTAAACGTATTAGAGGCAGAAGATCTGCTGGGTACTAGGCAACCAGTGTTGCTTTAACCACTTAATGACATGCTGACTTATAAAAACTTAATGGCTCCAGGACGTTTTTTATAAGTCTAACAGTACTGCTGCCGCTGTGCGTGTGCGCTCCCGCGGGTGCACATGCGCGCTCCCGCGGGTGCACGTGCATCCCCATGCACGTGCCTGTAAAAATAGTGAGAAAAAAGAACCCCCCCCCCCCCAAAAAAAAACACCTTTATTTCCAAATGATGTATTGTCACCAAACTTTGTACTAGGGACATAATTTAAAATCTTGTGGCAGGGCAAATAGGCAGATCAAGTGTGTGGGTTTTGTGTACAATAGCAGTGTTTATATTAAAACCATAGGGGAGGAAATTGGAGAAATAGTGTATTTTTTCATTTTTTCCTTGTATTCCCCTTTAAAATAGAGAATAAAGTAATTACTGAAAACAAATATCAACCCCAAAAAGCCAAATTGGGGGTGAAAAAAAAAACAAGATACAGATCATTTCATTGTGATTAGTAGTGATTACGCTATTGGCAAATGAAAGGGATGAGCACGGAAAGGTGAAAATCGCTCTCATCCGTTAGGGTAAAAACCGCCTTGGGGTAAAGTGGTTAAAGGATACCTGAAGTGACATGATAGGCATGGGTATGTACAGGGCATAGCACACAAATAACTATGCTGTGTTCCTTTTTTTTTCTTTCTCTGTCTGAAAGAGTTAAATTTCAGGTCTCGTAAATGGCTGGCTCAGTCCTGACTCAGACAGGAAGTGACTACAGTGTGACCCTCACTGATAACAAATTCCCCTTTTTATCTTTCTTGCTCTCAGAAGCCATTTTCTGCTAGGAAAGTGTTTATAGTTGGAATTTCTTATCAGTGAGGGTCACACTGTAGTCACTTGCTGTCTGAGTCAGGACTGAGTCAGCCACTTACATACCTGATATTTAACTCTTTCGGGCAGAGAAAGGAAAAAAAGGAACACAGCATAGTTATTTGTGTGCTAGGCACTGTACACACACGTCTATCTCATCATGTCACATGTCACTTCGGGTATCCTTTAAATGAAACCAATATGGCAGCCTCCATATCCCTCTCGCTACAGTTTTCCTTTAATGCAGCCTGTTCACCTAAAGGTTTAATCTCCTTTCTCCAGGATAGAGCAGAGTGGGTTGTTTTTGAAAAGACCTCCATATCATATGGTACTTAAAAATTTTGAATTAATTTGTGAGAGCTTGCAAGAGTCACTGCATGAAAGATACAATTCTGTACCGTAATTAAGGAAATGGTAAGAACAAATATGATGGTATTATAACTCAGTAGAATTCGGCTCTAAAATCAGGCATGTTTACAGTTCTTCAACTATATTTTTACATGTTCAGCATGCATGCCTAGGTATAGTTCTAAACTGTAATTATACAGAAAGAACTAGAATAGATGCTAAAACAATCTCCATCTCTCCTACAGAAAAAGGATCCTGCTCAGTTCCTTCAAGTCCATGGAAGATCCTGCAAGATCCATCTGGATTCCGCCGTGGCTCTGGCAGCGGAGAGTCCTGTTAACATGTGAGCATTCTTACAAAGATGAGCTCATTACATAAACTCACATCAAGCAAAATTGCAGAGTTTAAATGTCTTCTCCTCCTGTAGGATGCCATGGCAAGGAGACTCTAACAACATGATTGACCGCTTTGATGTACGAGCCCACCTGGACTATATTCCAGAATACAAGCCCCCCCTTCTTACAACAATGTGAGTTAAGTTACATAACTGATAACATTCTCACAGCAAAAAAAGTCTTATAAAGGATGTATGCAGTAAACAAACCAATTATCTTCTTTATTCAATTCTTTAGCTCCCCCGAGCAGGATGCTGATGACCGAAAGTGTAATTATGAGCGATATCGGGGCTTGGTTCAGAATGACTTTGCAGGGAGTGAGTATTTTATCATTTCATTATTGGGGGGGGGGCAGCTTTACACATGGAGTCAATCAAGCATGATTTGCAAAATAAAGGAAACCTGAAATAACTTACCTGGGGCTTCTGCCAGCCCCCTGCAGCCTCATGTGCATTCGCTGTCCTCTGCCGCGGCTATTGTTATAACCGACTTATAAGTCGATGGCTACAGCACATGCGCGGCCCTGGCATCCTTCTCGCACTCCTGTTGGCGGTAGCATCCTGCTCAGTATGAGAAAATCTCTACTTTGCCTGCACAGGACGCTCCCAGCGACGGGAGCGCAAACGAGGATGCGTGCGGCCAGGACCATGCAGGTGCAGTGGCCACCGACTGGCAGAATTGAAACTGAGTCATGGCGGGGGACTGGAGGATCGTTCCTTGACTGCACAGGAGGCTGGCAGAAGTCCCAGGTAAGTGAAACTCTTTCCCCCCCCCCCTTATTTTAGGTTTCCTTTAAGTAAGTGTGATTGGTTGCAACAAGCACAAATACTTCCCACCGAGGTTACAGTTTGACCAGGGAGAGGCTGTATTTTCACTGTAAACGGATGTAAGAATAACATTGAAGACAGACATGTAGCAATCATAAAATAGTGAAAAACATAAACACTCCTAGCAACTATAAATATGACAAGGATCAAATGTTGCTGTGCAGTGTAACTGCCAAAAGTACTATGGATCGGACAAAACCGCCTGCTATCAGTCACTTGTCTAGTCGTTTATCACACATACACATTGCCCATCTATCGTCCAACAGACTAAGTTTGGATGATAGTTGGACAAAAAAGTAGCATGTGTGTTGTGCCTTAACCACTTAACGACCGCCTAACTCCGATAGGCAACGGCAGGTCGCTGTGGTGTTTCCATGGAAACGAGCATGTGGCCATTCCATGTCGGCTCACGGAGGGTGTCTCCGCGAACAGCCTGCGAGCCTCCGATTGCGGCTCGCAGGCGAAATGTAAACACGCGCCGAAGAAATCCCCAGTGTTTACGTCGCACGGCGCTGCTGTGTCAGCAGCGCCGTAAAGGAGATCGGTGATCCCCGGCCTCTGATTGGCCGGGGATCGCCGGTATCTGATAGGCTGAAGCCTATCAGAGGCGGTACAGGACGGATCGCCGTCCTGTGCCGCCCACAGACAGTAGGAGAGGGAGGGGGAATAGCGCTGCGGAGGGAGGCTTTGAGGAGCACCCCCGCTAGGCACAAGGCGGTGATCAGGACCCCCCCCCCCCCAGCAGTCTGATCGCCCTGCCTAAAACCTGATCTGTGCTGCTGGCTGAAGAGCCCATGCAGCACAGATCAACCAAAACACCCCTGGTCCTTAAGTGGTTAACAAGGTAGTCTTAGGTCATCTTATAATTGTGATCTCATTTAATGTATCTGTACTATTAAAAACATTAGTAAAAAAAATCTGTTTATCTCCCTCTCTCTCCATCTCTCTCTGTTACTGATTAAAGCGTGTCTAAACTTTGAGTTTATGTCAGCACTGATGGTATTCTGCTTTTCATTATGCAAATCTGTTAACATAAAAGGTGTGATGTTTTTGTAAAATGTAAATCAAAAACAGAATGCAAAAATCTGGCAATCTTTTAAACCTTGGGGATAGCTGCTAGTAGAACATCGGTTCTGACTGCAATTTTGCCGATAGATGCCACTGATGCCCATATTGGCCCCACTATGGCTGCAATTAACATTGTGATCTATGTGACACCCATGTTACTAATGCGCCGTCAGAGACAGATTTACCTGATTTGCCCTCATTCAGTCTGTGCATCCCTCTATGACAGCGTGAACATGCACCTGATTATGGCATTCCGGGTTTTTTTGTAGCACTTCCCCCATTAAAGGGCAGCAGGGACTGCCCTGCAAGAAGAGGTTGGCTTTACATTTGTCCTTGAAGAGCCCTGGGGGACCAAGTTTAAACATGCAGGCCACAAGATTTTTTATGTCCCATATAAATGTAAACCTTGCTCAGTGACACACCTACAACTGCTTTCTGGAACTAGACACCCACCAAACATAGTCCATATTCAATTCCCCTTCAAATACATGCATTTCCTCCAGCTGCCACAGGTGTTTCTGGGATACTTCCCAGCTACAGTTATCAAACATTAAAGCGGATCCGAGATGAAAAACTAAATATAACAAGTGACTTGTCTATATATCTTATCTAAAGTTTAGATAGTTTACACAGCAAATCTATCTTCAAACAGCTTCAACAGTATATTAATATTTTTTCCTGTGATACAATGGGAGCAGACATGTTTTCTGCTTGTCACTATTACACAACACAGGCAAGCTTATCTGTATCTAGGCATGCTAATCTGCATATTCTGTGAAAACTCCACTCTTATCTCCTCCATTACACAGGCAACTGATCTGTATCTGCACTGCAGCTCTCAGATTGTGAAAACTCTGCCTCTGAAATCTATAGCTAGTAACACCTTTTTCACCTGCCAAGACTGAAATCCCACAATCCTTTGCAAGCGCCAAGGCACTCTGGAGAAGCTGTGGGTGTGGTTTGTTTAGTTTATAGGAAATTAGGGTATTAAAACAAAACAAAACAAGTATTTGGCTTGAGGAATGCCCTATAAACTATATGTAAGGAACACAATTATGCAAGGAGTAAAAGTTCATCTCGGATCCACTTTAATGCCAGTTGGTCTATTCTTCTGCACTGAGTAGTGGCTAATTGATATTTCATGTCTTGGTATGGTGGAGATTATAGCTACTGGTAGATAGCAGATCAGAGATGAAAGAACACTAGAGGGCCTGCAGGGGTTCATGCAGCAGCATTTGTAATTGCCCATCCTGTAACTGGAACAAAGTGGGTAGATGGTCATTGCACATATTGTACTCTAAATTATGTATAGCATGATTACAGGTAACATTGACATTTAAGTCGCAAATATGCAACGCAGTATTTTTTATTCTTGCGTCCTACAGTTTCAGAAGAGCAGTGTTTATACCAGATCTATATTGATGAGCTTTATGGTGGCCTTCAGAGACCTGGGGAAGATGAGAAGAAAAAGTAAGTTCTCTACTTATTTAAATCATGCGCTAAAACAGAGCTTACATTTAGGCTGGTATCTAATGAAGATTACGTTACGTTATTAAAGGAAATGTCCAAGGAATTGTTTTTCAAGGCAGTCTTACCTTGGTCAGTAGCCCATGATTTTTTTTTTTCCATCTGACCAGTGTGATTAGATTGCTCTGTTTCAGGACCTAACCCCCCAGGTCAGAGTCCCCCCCCCCCCCCAACTCAGAAGAGTTTGACCCCACGCAGGCGCAGTTCATTTTTTGCTGGAGTATATGGAACGCAGGCACTGACATGGGAGGCTACAGAGAGGTCAAGCAAAAGGGGGAAAGTACGCGATGAGAGGGCGGACGTGAATCGTCCATGTCCGCCGTCTTATTCAGTGCACAGGCGCTACCCAAGGTTAGATCGAAGCCTGCGCCAAACAAAGAAGGAAGAGTGACATTAACTTCCTGGGGCCAAAGTACTTCGGTGTCACAGGCAAATACTGGAGTGATTTACTCCCGAACGGCGGGAGTAAAAGGAAAAATAATGCAGTTCACTTTTTTTCATCTCGGATATTCCCTTTAAGTAGCTGGTGTGGTATTATCCTAAGCTCTTAGCTTTTTTAAGTGCTTTAGAAAACATGACTGTATTTGTCCCAAGTTGGGTCGAATAGCTCAGAGACGCTCTTTTACATAGATAACTGAAGGTTTTTTTTTTTTTTTTTTGCGCTCCTTGTACTGCATAACCATATGAGACTCTCTTCTTTGCTACTAATGTCCTATTTCTTAGGTGTACTACACATACAATTCATTTTCTCATAAGTTAATTTTTGCTTTAGGTTTGCTTTAAAGGACTTACGAGACCTGATTTGTAAAAAGTAAATAAAAAAAGTTAGATACCTGTGTGTGTTTGCAAGGCATGGAGGACGCCGTCCGCGCCCTCCATGCCGTTCCGCCGGGTCCCCGCTGCTTAATATCCCCCCGAACGTCCCCCGACCGCACGGCCCGGGTCGGGCTCTCCAGCCTTCACAAAAATGGCCGCCGGAGCTGGCCGCGGCTGCGCAGTCCGCATAGCCGCGAGTGCGGCTGCGCAGCTCTAAGGCCAACTCCCCGATCCACGCTACTGTTACGTGGATCGGGGGGTTAGCCTTAGAGCTGCGCAGCCGCACTCGCGGCTATGCGGACTGTGCAGCTGCGGCCAGCTCCGGCGGCCATCTTTGTGAAGGCTGAAGAGCACGGGCCGGGGGACGGTGGGGGGGATATTAAGCAGCGGGGACCCGGCGGAACGGCACGGAGGGCGCGGACGGCGTCCTCCGTGCCTTGCAAACACACACAGGTATCTAACTTTTTTTTATTTATTTTTTACAAATCAGACCTCGTAAGTCCTTTAAGGTCCGAAAACACCAAATTGCTGTTTTATTTTTAAATGTTGTATAATATACACAGGGTAAAAAAAGACTGTATCTTACTTAACGCAGAGAGAGCCAGTGGAACGAATAACTCTGGTACGTTATGTAATCACCAAGAGTGAATGCCACAGAAATGGTACTTTCACACTAACCTGTTGTGTTGTTGGAATGTATGGAGTCCAGTGCAGTTGTGCCTGCCTTGTATAAGTAGAACCTTCCTCAGAAACAAGACCAACATATACCGAAGCTGTGGCTCACATAGTACCCACTCTCTTCATACCTGATGACTAGGTGGAGACTGAAATCAGAAGTGGCCATTTTATGATGGAAGGAGATGACAGTGGGAGTGGTAGGAAAGGGGTGTATGCTGGCCCAATATGGGCCTACTAATGACAGCCAGCTTGCTGAAAGCTGCACAGTGCTTGAGGGACACTTGGAACCTGTAGGCCACTGGTTAGACACTTGAAATTGGGCCAGTATGGAATTGAGGTTGTATTTCTTTATGTATTTAGTATACCTATTTAATGTGTTAAAACCTATGTATAATGTTGCTGTTCGAATCCAGGTTTTCTTATTCATATAATGCTGTCCAAAGCAGTCCAGCACCTTTGTCCTGAGAGGGTCGCCGAGCTGCGTTCCACATCACACTTCACATGACTGATACTTCCTCCTTCCAAGCCGGAGCTTCGTGACTTTCTCTGGAAATCAAGGCGCTGAAGTGCATTGGATGGCATTAACGGAAACTCTGATTCGAACAGCAACATGGTTTATGTATATAAAGCCTGGACATAGACAAATGAGACATTTTAATTGCATTTCTTTGCAGGCTAGCAGAGAAGAAGGCCACTATTGGATATACTTATGATGACAGCACAGTGGCTGACTTAGGAGACTCTCCGGAGAAAGGGGAGGAGGAAGACTCTGATGATGAAAGCAAATCTGATGAAGATGAAATCATCCCAGATATAGGTTGGGTTGTTTGTTACGTCCTAATGGGATCAATACACAAAAATCCACTTTTTATGAACATCAAACTATTTACCTGAAAAGGTAGGTAGGGAAACAAACTCTTTCCAGTCAGAGAAATAGGACCGTACCGCATTTCATTTGGCCGGGTGGAAAGCAAATGGCTTGTGTATTATCAGAATTTTTTTGTATATTCTGACATTGCTTTATGCATGTCCTGCTGTGCGACTCTTAATTTCTTCCTTTAGAAAAGACCAGGAGCTCCACCTCAGAGTGTTTCACCCTTTCCCAAGCAGATTTCTCCTGCGGCAGCTGTGATGATTTCTGAAAGCTTTCAGAAAACACAGAAAAAAGCAGCAGAAATGAGGGCCTGTTGACATCCACTTTGGTTAATTATCAAAGTGTATGCATTTTTTATTTATTAATAAAATGATCATTGAGGTGCCCTTTTCACAATTCAATTGTAATTCAACAGGAAAAGTCGTGCATACAGCATTTTTCTTGCTTTTTTTTTTTTTTTTTTTTTTTTGAAAGATCATGATTAATTTTAAAACAAGTTGTTTTGCAGGTGAGAGAATCGCGATACACCCGTGGGTGCCATTTGAGGGGGGGGGGGGGTCGGGAGTAGGATGGTGTCGGTCTGAGGGTTGGAACGTGGGCAGTCAAAGTGGGCAGTCAAAGTGATTTAAAGGAACCTAGAGACGTTAACTTTTACAGATTGAATACTTACCCAAGGCTTTCTCCGGCCCCATAAGCTCATCTAAGTCCCAAGCCGTCCTACCACTGTCTGCCGTTCAGCCGCGATCAGCCCCGGTAACTGGCTAAGTCGCACCTGTCCGGGTCTACCGTGCATGCGCAGAAGACACCTTTTTATGTGTCCTATGTACATGTGGTTAATTGGAGTGTGTACTTCAGTAAAATCCCAAGTTACTTTGGCCACTCCCTCCCCAAAAGAGCTCATTCATCCTAGGTCAGGAGCAAAGCAGCTGTTTTGTTGATCTATTACCTGACTGGAGGGCTGACATGTTTTATCTTTGGCAGATGTGGAGGTGGATGTAGATGAAGTCACAGAAGAACAGGTTGCTGATCTGAACAAACAAGCTACCACTTATGGAATGGCTGAGGGTGACTTTGTACGGTAAATACCTCCTCAACAATACACTACCTTATATTAGCAGTGGTTTCACTGAGAATCAATACCTTGTTCAACATTGGGTGTGCATGAAAATGTTGTGATGTATGTAGTCTAGTCTGTTAATTTTTTATTATACTTGTTTGTTTGTTTTTAACGTAAACATGTTTTTTAGGAAAAAAGAAACCCATCCAATTAAAAAAAAATCAGTTACCTCCCTCTGAAATAAAAATGGCAGCAATTTATATATTCCACTTGAAAATCAACAGTTGAATTTTGATTGGCTATTATAGGCTCCACCCACTTCCCTGAATATTTATCAGTCACCCAGTGACCATCTGGGCAAAGTTTGAGAACCCTGCCATTAACACTGTAATGCTGGGCATACACCTATACAATTATGCGCCGGATCGAGCTGCTGGCTCGATGCCGGCGCATCCCCGCTCGTCCCCGCCGGCGCTCCTTATCAGCCGTTCGATTCCCCGCTATTGTTCTCCGGCGGGGATCGAGAGGGGAATCTATCCAGCAGGTCATCAGACCTGTCGGATATTATCAATCGAGCCATCAGCGGCTCGATTGATAAGGAAGCAAAATTCAGTGTATGCCCAGCATTAGAATGGCTGCAGTTTATATTTTTCCAGTGAAATTTGTTTTTGGCTCTGCCCACTTTTTGTAACCTGGACACACAGTCACTCAATGACCAAGTTTGTGATCTTTGGGGTCCTTGACATCAATAATTTGTATTTTCCCAGTGAAATGAAACAAATGTGATTGGCTGTTTTTGGCTCCACCTCCTTTTCTGAATTTGAATCCCAGTCACCCAATGACCGACTGTACCAGGTTTTAGGCTTGTGCCATTAACAGTGCAAGAATGGCAGCAATTTTAATATTCCCCTTGGAAATCAACAGGTGAATTTTGATTGGCTTTTTTAGGCTCCACCCACTTTTCTGAATATTAATCCCAGTCACCCAGTAACCAACTGCAAAGTTTGAGAACCCTGCCATTAACAGTGAAGTAGGGCTGCAGTTTACATTTTCCCAGGAAATCTGTTTTTGACTCCACCCACTTTTTGTAACCTTGATACACAGATACTCGAGGACAAAGTTTTGAGCTTTCGGGTTCCTGGCATCAAAATTGTGTGAATGGAAACCGCTTATCCAGCAAAGAAATCTGATTAGCTGTTTGTGGCTCCACCTCTTTAGTGAATTTGAACCCCAGTCACTTAAAGTGAACCGAGCATCATTTTTAACACCCAGTGCAGCTCTATAGCAAATTAAAAATGCGTTGTAAAAATGTGGTTTATTATAAAAAAAACTTTCAATTTACCTCATTTTTTTACATCTAAGGGTTAAAATAGCCACTTTGTCTGTCCGTAAAGGACCTGCGATCGCTGAGCAGCAGATTGTGGAACACAGATAAGAAATCACCTCATTAGACTTAACTGACCACAAACAAACCTCCATTGTACTTCAAACAGAAAACATCAGTTACAGTTGAAGAATTTCACACCTAGCCTGGACAATGCTAGTTGTAAAACAGCAGGGGTTGAGCTTCTGAACAATGGCAGCCCTTGTGGCTATTTGAAGCCAGGAGCTGCTTAGTTCACTTTAATGACCAAATGTAGCACGTTTGAGGCCTCTGCCGTTAACCGTGTAGGAATGGCAGCAGTTTCAATATTCCCCTTGAAAATCAATAAGTGAATTTTGATTGGCCACCTACTTTACTGAATATTAATCCCAGTCAACCAGTGACCAACTGTGTCAAGTTTGAGAACCCTGCCATTAACAGTGTAAAAATGGCTGCTGCAGTTTATATTTAGCATGTAAAAAGTTGTTGTTGGCTCCACCCACTATTACTAACCTTGACATACAGTCACTCAATGACCAAGTTTATGAGCTTTGGGGTATTTGGCATCAATAAGTTGCATTTCCCCATTGAAATCAAATAAATCTGATTAGCTGTTTGTGGCTTGCCCCCTTTTCAGAATTTAAACCCCAGTCTCCCAGTGACTGACTGTACCAGATTTGAGGCCTCTGTCATTAAGAGTGTAAGAATGGCAGCAATGTTAATATTCCCCTTGAAAATCAATAGGTGAATTTTGATTGGCTGTTTTAGGTTCCACCCACTTTCCTGAATAATATTAATCCCAGTCATCCAGTGACCAACTGTGTTAAGTTTGAGAACCCTGCCAATAACCAAATGTCTGAAATCAATCTAACAAATCTGATTGGCTGTTTGTGGTTCCACCCCTTTACTGAATTTGGACTCCAGTCACCCAACGACTGACTGTATCAGCTGTGAGGCCTCTGCTATTTACAGTGTTAGAATGGTAGCAATGTAAATATTCCCCTTGAAAATCAATAGGTGAATTTTGATTTGCTGTTGTAGGCTCCACCCACATTTCTGAATGTTTCAAGTTTGAGAACCCTGCCATTAACAGTGTAAGAATGGCTGCAGTTTATATTTTCCTAGGGAAATTTGTTTTTGTCTCCACCCACTTTTTATAACCTTGTCACAGTCACTCAATGACCAAGTTTTGAGATTTCAGGTTCCTGGCATCAAAAATGTGTGAAAGGAAGCAGTTTATCCACCAAGAAAATCTCATTGGCTGTTTGTAGCCCTTTAGTGAATTTAGACCCCAGTCACCCAATGACTGACTGTAGCAAGTTTGAAGCCTCTGCCATCAACAGTGTAAGAATGGCAGCAGTTTAAATATTCCCCTAGAAAATCAGTAGGTGAATTTTGATTGGCTGTTTTAGGCTCCACCCACTTTCCTGAATATTAATCCCTGTCACCCAGTGACCAAGTGTGCCAAGTTTGAAAACCCTGTGATTAACAGTGTAAGAATGGCTGCAGTTCACATTTTCCCATTTAAAATGAATGGCTGAAATTTGATTGGCTGTTTTATGCTCCGCCCACATTTCATGGATTTGTAACCTCGGTCACCAAGTGACCAACTGTGCCAAGTGTGGGGACTCTGGCTTGATTACTGTGAGAATGGCAGCCTTTTACATTTTTTACATTGACATGAATTGGTGAAATCTGATTTGCTGTTTGTAGCTCCGCCCAGGTGTGCAGGGGGGACGCAAGACCCCCATAACATATCATTTCAGGTAGTAAGGGATCTGTATACCAAGTTTTGTTGAAATCGGGCCGTTTTCTAGACACACACTCTCACTCACACACTCTCTGTCTCTCTCTGTGTGTCTCTGTGTGTATATATATTTCTATCATCTAAAGTTTAGATGGTTTACACAGCAAATCCAGCTGCAAACAGCTTCAACAGTATATACTTATTTCTCCCTGTGATACAGCAAACACAACAAACAAACACAGAACAATTTATATCGCGCTTTTCTCCTGGCGGACTCAAAGTGCCAGAGCTGCAGCCACTAGGACGCGCTCTATAGGCAGTAGCAGTGTTAGGGAGTCTTGCCCACTGTCTCCTACTGAATAGGTGCTTGCCTACTGAACAGGCAGAGCCGAGATTTGAACCCTGGTCACCTGTCAGAGGCAGAGCCCTTAACCAATACAATGATACAATGAGAGCAGCCATATTCTGCTTGTCATCATTCACACAGGCACGCTGCTCTGCATCACCACCCCTCAACCCCCCCCCCCCCCCCCCCCCCCCCGTAGCCCTGTGCGACTCAGTTGGGAGTCGTGTGCAACTTTGGGTCCATCTCGATCACACGCCTGTTACTGTGAGCTTTCTGTGCACGCACGGTTCATTCTTTCAAAAACCACTCATGCGCAGAATGCTTATGGCAACATACATCTGGTCGCGCTGCTAACGGAGCCACCAGCAGGAGAACGGAGGGGACCCAGAGGATGCTTAGGGATCTCACGGGCTACAGGGGCTGGAGGAAGACCCCAGGTAAGTTCAGTATTCCATTTTTAGGTCTGTTCAGGGTTCCTTTAAACAGGCGCCCTTTTGCCATGGAGACCCGATGCTGGAAGTGGCGATTTAGTGAGTGTTAACCCGCTCATATAGCCTCTCACAATTGCAGGGAGGGAGTAGAAGAATCCGTCCGCCCAGCGGCGGGCCCGGATTGACAGCCTGTGTGGGCAGGCTATTTTCCGGGGGCCGTAGTTAGTGCTGGGTTTGGAGAAGGCCCATGTAAATAAAAATCCACTTGTTGAGGAAGTGGGAGAGAGCACTAAAGCAGTAGGGTCAGCCATACTATGTCAGGGAAAAAAACACATACCTATCGGTAGATAAATACTTGATCTACTTACATAACACATGTATTGTACTGTCCACGTTTTGATTTCAGTGAATGTTATATAGTAAATTAAGATAATTCTGTTCCTGGTGGGGGCCATGTCTTTTGCCCACAGATAAGGCTAACTTGTGATGTAATTTCTGCCCTTTACTTTTTTTCTTGTCTCCTCCAATGGCTGAGTCACCTCAGCCTTGCTTGTAAAGACAAGTAGGTAGGGGATCAGGTTTCAGATAAGCAGCTGGCAGGGAAATAAAGGGAAGAGGAGGAATATATTAC
The DNA here is from genome assembly GCF_040937935.1 of Hyperolius riggenbachi. NCBI lineage: Eukaryota > Metazoa > Chordata > Amphibia > Anura > Hyperoliidae > Hyperolius > Hyperolius riggenbachi. The sequence continues at coordinate 88,699,108 of NC_090653.1, read as the reverse complement.
AGATAAAAAGAACCCCCAGCATGCAATTCTTTGGCACCGACTACTAAAGAGCCAGTGCTCCTTAAAGAGACACCGTAACAAAAATTGCATCCTGTTTTTTATCATCCTACAAGTTCCAAAAGCTATTCTAATGTGTTCTGGCTTACTGCAGCACGTTCTACTATCACAGTCTCTGTAATAAATCAACTTATCTCTCTCTTGTCAGACTTGTCAGGCCTGTGTCTGGAAGGCTGCCAAGTTCTTCAGTGTTGTGGTTCTGCTATGAACTCTCCCTTCCAGGCCCCTCTATGCACACTGCCTGTGTGTTATTTAGATTAGGGCATCTTCTCTCTTATCTTTTACAAGCTGGATAAATCCTCCTCTGAGCTGGCTGGGCTTTCACATACTGAGGAATTACATACAGGCACAGCTGTCTGCACTCTGCAGGAAGAAACAGCCTGACACTTCAGTGGAAGATAGCTGTAGGAGGAAAGAAACACACAAATGATCTCTTGAGATTCAAAAGGAAAGCTGTATACAGCCTGCTTGTGTATGGATGTATTTTCTATGTGTGGACATACTGTACATCAACCTACTTCCTGTTTTGGTGGCCATTTTGTTTGTTTATAAACAAACTTTTTAAAACTGTTTTTAACCACTTTTAATGCGTCGAGGAGCGGCGAAATTGTGACAGAGGGTAATAGGAAATGTCCCCTAACGCACTGGTATGTTTACTTTTGTGCGATTTTAACAATACAGATTCTCTTTAAGTATGTGATAACTCCAAATCATAACAGCAGAAAAAGTTTTGAATGCAGGATTAGTATCTTTATCACTTAATACACACAGACCAGTTGCTGTTGAAATTTGATTTTTATGGTGACAATACCGCTTTAAAGGGAACCTAAACTGAGAGGGATATGGATTTTTCCTTTTAAACAATACCAGTTGCCTGGCAGCCCAGTCTGACTTCATTCAGAGCACCTGATCTGCATGCATGTTCTGGGGCTGTGGCTGAAAGTATTAGACACACAGGATCAGCAGGAGAGTCAGGCAACTGGTATTATTTGAAAAGGAAAAATCAATAGCCTTCTCAGTTTAGGTTCCCTTTAAGGTCATAATTTTATTTTCTTACCTACTTTTTGTAGTTACGGTAATCTCTTCAGAGTAATGTCATAATTGATTCAATTTGCTTTTTTGTTTTTGTGTTTTTAGGATGCTCCGTAAAGACAAAGAAGAATCGGAGGCAATAAAACATGCTAAGGCACTGGAGGAAGAGAAGGCCATGTATTCTGTAAGGATCTGCACCAAACAGCAGCTCGACGTGACATGGTTCATTACAGCAGGCTGATAGCTTCAGCTAGTAACATGCCCATTTCTGCTCTGGGTTTTTCTTTACCAGTTTTTCAACTTACCATCTGTCTCCAAGCTTTTACTTGTTGCTTTTCTGTGGCTTTACACAGTGGTGAAATGTTCTGTATGTACTCCTAGGGACGCCGTTCCCGACGCCAGAGAAGAGAGTTCCGAGAAAAACGGCTGAAAGGCAGAAAGATAAGCCCACCAAGGTAAGAAGTGTGAACTTGGTTACACAAACCGCAGAAACTGGGTGTTATTAAAGATGAATTCCTTCAAGTGTAATTCCAGCCATTTCTGTGGACGCTGCTGAAAATGACTTTTGCATTCTATGTCCCACTGTCTCTATGGTAGGTAATATGTAGACAAGAGAAGTATAGATATTCATGTAAGTTGCCACAGGAGAATGTAGCTTACAATCTCAGGACGTAATAGCAAAGGTTTGCTTCCAAATGCATTTCTTCACATCTAAAATTGAAATCACTGACGCCAGCGGTTTTACATTTTTTGTGCGATTTTTATTTTTGTGCCGCCTGCGTACAGCAATTTTTTAATTTTTTTTATAAAGCGCTTTTGCAGAGCAATTCTGTTTTTTCATTTCCTCACGTCAGTCAGGAAGAACTCTCCCCCAGAAGTGAATAAATACAATTTATTTATTCATGAAAGTGCTGGGGAAATCGCTATACAAAGCGTTTCTTCAAGCGCCTTGTGATTTCTCTACACCTTCCTTTGAGGCAAATTGCCCCAAAAATGTTACAGGCAGCGCTTTGGTGAGCGGATCGGAATCTCACCGCTCAGATGTGAACTCTCTCATAGGGAATCATTGCACAAGCGCTTTTAGGGCAATTTTGCAAATCGCCAGCGCTTAAAAAAAAGGCAAACACTCTTAGGCCTAGTGCACACCAGAGCGGTTCTGCTGCGGTTTGTGATCCGCTTGCGGGTGCGGATCCGCTAGGGTAATGTATTTCAATGGGCTGGTGCACACCAGAGCGGGAGGCGTTTTGCAGAAACGCATACTCCCGGGCTGCTGCAGATTTTGGATTGCGGATGCGTTTCTGCCTCAATGTTAAGTATAGGAAAAACGCAAACCGCTCTGAAAAACGGCACTTCAGAGCGGTTTGCCAGGCGTTTTTTGTTACAGTAGCTGTTCAGTAACAGCTTTACTGTAACAATACATGAAATCTACTACACCAAAACTGCTACACAAAACCGCAAAATGCTAGCTGAAACGCTGCAGAAAAAGAAGAAAAAGCGTTTCAAAATCTGCTAGCATTTTGCGGATCTGCTAGCGTTTTTGGGTGTGCACCAGGCCATAGTGTGAACAAGCTCTAAGGCCTAGTGCACACCAAAAACCGCTAGCACATCCGCAAAATGCTAGCAGATTTTGAAACGCTTTTTCTGTAGCGTTTCAGCTAGCATTTTGCGGTTTTGTGAAGCGTTTTTGGTGTAGTAGATTTCATGTATTGTTACAGTAAAGCTGTTACTGAACAGCTACTGTAACAAAAAACGCCTGGCAAACCGCTCTGAAGTGCCGTTTTTCAGAGTTGTTTGCGTTTTTCCTATACTTAACATTGAGGCAGAAACGCATCCGCAATCCAAAATCTGCAGCAGCCCGGGAGTATGCGTTTCTGCAAAACGCCTCCCGCTCTGGTGTGCACCAGCCCATTGAAATACATTACCCTAGCGGATCCGCAACCGCAAGCGGATTGCAAACCGCAGCACAACCGCTCTGGTGTGCACTAGGCCTAAGGGAGTGTTTATATTTTAGTGGAGTTACACTTGCATTTGGTCACCCACTTCCTTCTCTTAGCTGAGAGGATCCCACTCTTCTGGAATACCTTCTGTTCTGTTGATTGATTGATGCCAGGTCTCCCTCTTATTATATAGTGGTTCCCAGGGCCCCTGCAGAGTTTTCTGTAGGGATTAAGACTGGAGTGCATGGAGTAAGGCCTCTTGCACACTACATGCGATTCCGATTTATTTTTTTTAATGATCCGATTTTTGATTCCGATTACATAAAGTACAGCATGCTGCTACTTTTTTTTAATCTGAATTAGTAATCTAATCTCATAAAAAAAAAGGGGGGAATTGCATGTACTGTGCAAAAGGTCGAATGGAGGAGGCGCCGGCCCAGGCAGGTGAGTTGTTATGCTGCCGAAAACTCTGCAGGGAGCTTAGGAACGTGTGTGTGTGTGTGTGTGTGTGTGTGTGTGTGTGTGTGTGTGTGTGTGTGTGTGTGTGTGTGTGTGTGTGTGTCTCTGTCATTTACCAGAAATAAAGGGGTCCCTACCATAATACCTTTTAATTAATTTTGACACTGTGATAGTGCAGTGTTTGAGCCTAGTTCTGGCATTCAGCCTAGTGCCAGGAGAAAGAAAAGCAAGGCTACTGCTACTCAACACATTGTTTTTTAACACGAATTGCAAAAAGGTTTAGAGTACCATAAAACCTTTTCACACACAAGTCAATTCAGCTTCATGATGCAAAACATTTAAATTTTGGTTGCACTTTCAATAATGAAACATTTAACGGTTGTTTTGGTTGCATGGACAGTCTGATAAACCTGGTTAACTACTAATGAAAGATTGCATACTTATTTTAACTAGCTCGAGACCACGAGACAGGCTGCTAAAGCCTGATGCAGTATAGTTTTAACTCTACCCAATCTCGTCCGTGGGACACGATTGTGCGTCCCATGGACACTCTAGACACCTGGTTCCGTACCTCGGTCAGGAGCAGATTTCATTCTCCTGACCCCCTGATCACTGTTAGCCAATCAGTGATTAGGAAGTGAATAATGAAAATAAAAGGCTTTAGCCATTAAGGGGCCAGAGCCCCGCAGTCCAGAAGCACTGTGCAAACCTTCACTGTCATTCATTGTGGTACGCATCCTTACATTTGGGGGTATGCGTTTAGACACTAAGAACAAAGAGTTTCTCCTTCCTGTGGACATACATCTGAACCATATCCTAGCTTACTCAGTCTAAGCCAGTGATGGCTAACCTTGGCACTCCAGCTGTGACAAAACTACAAATCCCATCATGCCTCTGACTCCCCGATGTATGCTTAGAGCTGTCAGTGTATTGCAATGCATCATGGGACTTGTAGTTCCACCACAGCTGGAGTGCCAAGGTTAGCCATCACTGGTCTAAGCCAAGGCTGGAGCAAAAACACTGGAGATGAACAACTAAAAATGCAAGCGCTTTTACAGATTAGGAATTGGGTCAAAAGCATGTGGGTAAAAATAGTGGGTTGTCATTTTTAATTTAAAAAATAAGATGTAACAAACCAAAATATTGTCAGCTTTTACAGCTTTGTTTATATTCTAAATTGCTTTCTTTTTTTCCCTTGCACAGTTACGCCAGGCGAGACAGTCCAACATATGATCCCTACAGAAGGTAAACTATATTAGCTGTGCAGTTCGTGACATAAAACGTGGCAATATTGGTTTCAAGTGTGCTGAGCTCTTCTTGTCATCTCTTTAGGTCCCAGTCAGAATCGTCTTCCGGCTCGCGCTCTCGTACCCCAACCCCAGGACGTGAGGAAGCAATTACTTTCATTACCAGCTTTGGAGGCAGTGAAGACGAATCTGCTTCTGGTCCAGCAACTCAGTCTTCCACAGCAACTGGCAACAAAAGGGCCCCACATGCACAGGCCCCTGGGACTTCTTCAGGTCGTAAAGAGGCCTCCCGGTCGGTAACTTTCGATTCTCCACAGACGTATGTCGTGTGGGTCGGCCTGTACGGGGGAGGGCGGGAGGCCCGGAGTCTTCTTCGTTAGAAGAGCCGGAACTCCCCAACCGGTAATTGGAATGGGGCAGTACTGCTTTTTGTTTGCGGCCCTACTTTTTCAATCATATTCATAGTGTACTATATGAATAAATATTTTTTTTCAGCAAAAGTAAGTACTTGTAGTGATACCACTTAGATGATCTCTTTATGGAGCTGATTTCAGGGTATAGTTGGGATAATGGGGGGTGGTGTTTAAGTGTTTTTGTTTGTTTTGTTTTTTTGCCCTTAGCAACCATGCAGAATTCAGTTTTTTGTTTGTTTTGTTTTTTTGCCCTTAGCAACCATGCAGAATTCAGTTGCTGTTTTTGCAGATGGATTTTAATTCTGAAGTTTGGTTTGGTTGCTACAGTCTTGCCCTAAACATGGGGACCAAAGTCATATCCTCTACTTTTTGCTTCATGTAGACCCATATCAAATCTATGCTGCAAATGGAAGCAGTGCTTACTGCCCTGTCCAGATCTGGACATCAAAGACCAGATGTATTGGTTGTACGGTGCAATATGTAATGTAATGCTTTATTTTCCCAATCAGTATGATAACTTAGATCGCTTGCATTTGTTTTAATGTGTACCTGACTGGTAAGAATATAATGTAAATGTAATTAAATGGACCACTTGTAAGTATGAGTTTTCAACAAGGTCATCTTATATTCAGCACCATTAATTAAGGCTGTAATTTGGGACAGTCTGCATGTTGGCTTCTAATAGGGGGTGGCTTTTTTGTCAAGTTTAAAGTGTACCTGAGACGACATAAAAAATAAAATGTACACATACCTGTGGCTTCCTCCAGCCCCCTGCAGGCTGACCGGTCCCTCGCCGCCGTCCTCCTCCACTGCCTCAATCCGCCGTTATGGGGTCCCAATAAGTGATCCAGTTGGCCGGCTGGGAATGCTCCCCGTCATGCTCCTGTGGCTGGGAGCGCTCCCAGTCATGCTCCTGTGGCTGGGAGAGCGTTGTGCCTGAGCAGTAGTGCTGCGCAGGTACAGAACGCTCCCGGCGACAGGAGCTTGATGGGGGGTGCGTGGCCATGCATGCTCCCTTACCGGGACCCATAGCAGAGGATCGAGGCAGTGGAGGAGGACTGCGAGGAACCAGTCAGCCTGCAGGGGTTGAAGGAAGCCCCAGGTATGTATACATTTTATTTTTTTATCTTGTCTCAGGTTCTCTTTAAATGCAGAATCTTGCCATTGGTTTCTAAATGATCAGTAAGCCTTCAATTCGGCTGCTATGACAGTGTTGTGGTATAGAGTAGTGTACATTTTTATGGAAGGAAAAACCTGATCTATCATGAGTTGATCAGGAAGTCTTGTTATGCCTAGGCACCGGTATAACGCTCTCTTGCAACGGCTTGTTCTGTCCTCTGAACATTGTGCTTGTTTACCGTTCATGGCAAATGTTTATATTTAACATTTCCAGCCATCTCTACTTATAGTCAGTAAATCTTGGCCAAGATGGAGGCGTTTGCAGGCTCACAAATGCCCATGTAAATGTAGCTTTATTGGCCTTATCAGTGTTTATCTGTGTATCAGGTATGGTTATTCCCCCTCCCCCTTTCATTTTGAGATGAGTAATAGAAGAGTATCGAAATTCATATTGTAACACATGTAATATAGTATACAGTACATAGCTGCATCATTTGAAATTGAAGTGCGTTGTCTTAGGTTAGGCTTGCTTTATGACCATTCTGTGGACTAATAATTTTGTCTTCTCTCATTTTTTCCTCTGTTTTTTTCAGACGTAGGTCAACTTCATCTTCCTCATCATCTTCCTCTTCAAGATCCAGAACATCTTCCAGGTCTCGGTCTAGCTCAAAGTCTAGGAGAGACAGCAGGAGGCGTAGGTCAGACTCTCGCTCCCGATCTAGAAGGTATTCTCGTAGCCCTGTAAGACGGTACACAAGTGGTGGAGGGGCAAGAGACAGCAGAAGGTACTCCAGGTCTAGGTCACCCGATCGCGATAGGCATTACGGAGGAAGACGTCGCTCCCGGTGAGTAGCAGATTCCGGAAATAAGCAATTGGTTTCTTTATAATACAGAATTCTAAAAAAAAATGTATGTACATTTCAAACTATTTGCTTTTTTTATCGACTCTTTTAGAAGTCGCTCTCGGTCTCTTGACCGTCATGGTCGTAGTGGAAGAAATAGTGGGCGCCCTCGTGGAAGTAGCCAAAGCAGTCTCTCAAGAAGTCCTTCTCCAAACCGAGAAAGAGGGGCAGGAAGGAAAGCATCCCCAGCTGTGGGGGAGCGATTGAAAAGGTAAGATTTAGGCAAATATTACATAGGGAAATCTATCAGTTCTCAACAAAACTAAGTAGAATGTCACTTTAAAGAAAACCTGCAGCGGAAAAAACCCTTCCCCGTCCTCCTTGGTCCCACGGTGGTGGCGATAAAGCTCCCGAACAGCGGGGCAGTACATATTTACCTTCCTGTCTCCAGCGCAGGTGCAGTATCGGCTCTCCGCTCGAAGATGGACGGAAATAGCCGATCGCTTATGGCCCGCTCTACTGCGCAGTAGAGTGGACCCGACGTATAAACATACATGTGTGGTACATTGGTCAGATTTTTGAAATGTTACAATCAGTCAGAAAAATTGATTGCAATTTGTGAATTGAAAAGATATTTAAAAAATTGGTATTGAACTGAAAATTGCTATAATAACAGTTTCACTTACCTGGGGCTTCCTCAAGCCCCCTGCACCTGTTCTGTCCCACGCCAGTCCTCTATGATCCTCCTTTCTCCTCCCACGGTGCAGTTTCGTTACTGCTGACTTCTAAGTCGACAGCAACTGTGCCTGCGCACCCCAAGACATGCATATTGCAAGATACGCATATCCCAAGATACTCGTGGTCTGGGGTGCGCAGGCACAGTTGCCGTGGACTTAGAAGTCGACAGTAGCGAAACTGCACCGCAGCGGGAGAACGGAGGATCATAGAGAACCGATGTGGGACAGGACGGCTGCAGGGGGCTTAGGGAAACCCCAGGTAAGTGAAACTGTTTGTTTTTATAGTAATCTTCACTTCCATTTTTAAGGACAGTGTGCTACATACTGCATACACTTACATGCTGCGCTGCTCACATTCGGGTAGATTCCCTAAACTGCAGTAAGCAAAATAACGTGCGTAGAGTTGTACGCACATGGAGTAGAGCATAAAGAGTTGCATCCTGCTTTACTCATTGTGTGGTAATACTTTACGCATGTTATTCTGCTTACCCCAGTTTAGTGAATAGATACCATTGTACCTTACTGTGGGAACTACCTTCAAGTCACATTTTTCAGGCCTCCAGGTTTTTGCACATTTGTTAGACTTGCACAAATCTTTTTGCCTGTCCTGGAATGGAATTGGGAATCCATAATCTTGTAGCCAGAGAACAGATTGGTCTTCTTCGCCATATTCCCATTTAACATGTTGCAAAGTCGGTGTAAAACCGATGCAGACAAATTTTTAGACGCATTGAAGCTTAATTTTTTTATTGGCTCTGTAAGTTTAACGATCTCTACTTTTAAGGGCCCTTTCACACTGTGCACATTGCAGATCGCAAGTGTTATGAGTGTGAACTGCATTGGAGACTAGACTTAAATTCAAATCCTACATGGAACGAGTTAGAATAATGCGATACGTTACAGCGCAGACGTGTTGACTGCCCCATACAATTCTATGGTCATTGAGCTGGCATGATGCAGAATTATTCTGCAACGGATGTGATGTGCGAGGGCCCTTAAAGGTGATTAAATCCAGGCTTTTAGCAGCAGTAGTGCTCACAAAGCCTGAATGCTGACTCGCCTCAATGCTTTAGGTCATTTATTTTAATTGACATTACAAGACAACCTTTTAAGCTGTCTAAGACCACCCCCAATTAAATGGGTAGAAGAATTGCCTTTAGCTAAACATTTCTCTAACCTTTTTGTGAAAATGTAAGTCTGCAATGAACTTGCAGAGTTCAAGAGTTTATACAATATAATTGAAATATCTAAATTTCTTTTTTTCCCCAGGCCTGAGCTTTCCGTTAACAAAGAGTGTGGACCATCCAAAGTCAGTAAGAATTTTACCGCTTTGTTAATTGACGCAGGATGCGGTGTTGTGTTTAGAGCCCAGGGCATGTATTGAACAGGCCATTTTATGCATTACCTCTGTGCAAATTGGTGTTGCCTGGTGACATTTTTAACCACTTGATGACCCAGCCTTTACCCCCCCTTAAGGACCAGCGCTGTTTTAGCTGATCTGTGCTGGGTGGGCTGTGCAGCCCCCAGCACAGATCAAACACCAGGCAGAGCGACCAGATCGCCCCCCTTTTTTCCCCACTAGGGGGATGATGTGCTGGGGGGGTCTGATCGCTCCTGCCTGCCTGGGTGTGGCGGGGGGGGCACCTCAAAGCCCACCTCCGTGGCGAAATTCCCCCCTCTCTCTCCTCCCTCCCTTCCCCGGAGATCCGAGGCTGCACAGGAACAAATCTGTCCTGTGCAGCCTCTAACAGGCTCCGGCCTGTCATGTGACAGCGATCCCTGGCAGCTGATTGGCTGGAGATCGCTGATCTGGTACAACGCTGCTACTGCTACAAATGTAAAAAAAGCGGATTATTTCCGCTTGTGTTTACATTTAGCCTGCGATCGGCGAGCCGCGATCGGCGGCCCGCGGGCTATCCACGGAGCCCCCCGCCGTGAATTGACAGGAAGCAGCCGCTCGCGCAAGCGGCTGCTTCCTGATTAATTAGCCTGCAGCCGGCGACACAGAACTGCGTCGCTGGTCCTGCAGCTGCCACTTTGCCGACGCGCGTTATGAGTGCGCGGTCAGCAAGTGGTTAAACTGCATTATATGTGCAGTATATGCATACTTCACATTCTCCTTTCAACCAAAAAGATGGCTGCCCCCATGAAATTACAAACATTTGCCTGTTCATTTAAAAGAGGGTGGGTAAGAGATTATATTACTTAGCTATTTTAATTAACATAGCTAAGGTAACTTAATGACAGTATGTTTGAGGCTGAAGTTTCTCTTGAACAAATTGTGAATTGAAACTGATCTACCTACAAGTGCAAGACATAACTGAAGCACATGCACAGCGGTAGTCCATCAGTGATTACCATCAGCTGCCAGTCAGTTAGATGAATCATAGTGTCCTCCTCAGTAAGCCAAATAGAACAGTTCTTGATCAAATAGGGTCGCAATATAATGCTTACAATATTATGATAAATGTCCAGCAAAAATTGTAATGAGCAGTAACACACAATGCTTCTAATGCTGGGAATACACGTTAAGTTTTTACTTTAGATAGATGGGTTCGATAGATAAATTCCAACCTGTTGGATCTGGTCGATTCTACTTTCGTTTCGATTCTCCTCATTCAAGTGAATGTAATTGATAAGAAAAGATAAGGAATCGAGAGGAGAATCGAGCAGTGAATCGAGAGTAGAATCGAACGAAAGCGAAAACGACGGCAAAAACGAACGCAAAAACGCATCGTGTATTCCCAGCATAAATGATTGGCTCCACACCTTGCTTATAATCCTTTACTGTGTAAATTCAGGACAGCAATTTGCACTAAGTTCATTCAATTTAGAGACCAATTATGACACACATGTCCACTCAAGCGGGCTGTGTGGAATCTTCCCAGAAGTACTTTTTTAATCTACCGGTAGATCGCAATCTACACAATTTGCACCCCAGTATGAAAGATCCGACAAAGGAGACCTGAACTGTTGAGCAATTAATTAGCCAAATCCATGCCATGCATGATCCATGCCATGAGGATCAAACAATCTGAAACAGTCTGTATGCATGTTGGATTATTATGGCTCTGTACAAATTAACAAGCTGACACATCATTGCATTCCAGCGGTTCTGGAGGTGTGTTTAGCTTCTAAGGGTACAATGGTTAATTTGCGTATATTCAGCAGTGATGCTCTGGGAGACATCTCAAGCTCACTCCAACCTGAATTATCGCAAATTCTTTCTGTTTTAAGAAAGCAAACTTTTGTATGTCTATTTTATTAACCACCTTAGTGGTATGCCCGACACTGTGTCGGGCATACCGCTCTCTGTCCCCAGGAGTCCCCCTTAATGAAATTATTTTCCTAAATTACTGTAAATCCTTTAGCTAGCACTAGGTTAGTTAGTAAAAGTGTCAGAACCCCCGGATCCCCCCTGGTTCCCCCGTTTATACATTACCCCCCCTGGATCCAGCGATCGCGCAGCCTCCCATCATAGCTCTGGTCTCTCTATGGGGAGGATCGGGTTTGCGCATGACGTCGGCGACATCATGTGCGATCCTCCCAATATTGAATACCGGAGCTGTCCAGTGAGGCTGCGCCGATCGGTGGATCCAGACTGGGTAATGTATAAACGGGGGAGCAGCGGGGATCGGGGGGTGCCCAACACCTTTACTAGCTAGCCTAGTGCTAGCTAAAGGGTTTAAAGCCATGTGAGAAAATTATTTTGCTATCGGGCAAAAAGTAACAAAACCTCCTGAGCGACGTAACGCTCAGAAGGTTAAAAATTGGGGCATTTACTTTTTAAAAGCTCAGCCATTGGTCCCCTAGTTCCCAAATGTTTAGAAAGTGTTGTTAAAGAAGGGATGTAACTCGGTGGGTAAAATTGCCCTTATAGTAATGTGTTGGAAATGCGTAGCAGGCAACAAATTCAAAATGAGCATGTTTCTGAAATAAGTATATCTCTCAGCTTCAACATTGCTTTGTTGCCTTTGTACTATTTTTAACTATATACAGGGTTTACAGGACTTGCAAATCTTTACATTTTTTTTTTATTTAAAACTTACACTAAACCTAACTAAATCCAAAATGAAACCAGGTTAATAGTTGCAATCGGTGTTCTCCCCAGATTTTTTTTTTCCATCTGGGTGGCATGAAAAAGTTGCCAGGTGGGGCACAATGGGGGAATGCAGGGCTGGTGCAACTCTGCTTACAGCTTCGGAGAAAGATGAGGAGGCAAGCCAATGACAGCCGGCTGCTCGCCAAAATTAGCCGGGTGGCGCATCAAGCTAAAAGAGCCTGGGGAGAACACTGAGTCAGGTTAATACGGGAATATTAACTGTAGCAGTAGAGTATTGTTCCGTGTTAGCCATAAGTAAAAGCAATATGTTTTGAGTCAGGATGATACCATTTATTAACTAACTTAAAGAGAACCCGAGGTGGGTTTGAAGAATATTATCTGCATACAGAGGCTGGATCTGCCTATACAGCCCAGCCTCTGTTGCTATCCCAAACCCCCCTAAGGTCCCCCTGCACTCTGCTATCCCTCATAAATCACAGCCACGCTGCTGACAAACAGCTTGTCAGAGCTGGCTGTGTTTATCTCTATAGTGTCAGTCTGCTGCTCTCCCCGCCTCCTGCAGAACTCCAGTCCCCGCCTGCATCCCTTCCCTCCCTGCTGATTGGAGGGAAGGGACGGGGGCAGGGACCGTAGCTATGCAGGAGGCGGGGGAGCAGCTGAGACTGACACTACAGATGTAAACACAGCCCCACAGCATGGCTTTGATTTATGAGGGATTGCAGAGTGCAGGGGGACCATAGTGGGGTTTGGGATAGCAACAGAGGCTGGACTGTATAGGCAGATCCAGCCTCTGTATGCAAATACCATTCTTTAAACACACCTCGGGTTCTCTTTAATAGAATAAGAGTAAGCAAGCTTTCGGCTGTATAGCCTTCGTTAGGATTTAAGTCTGATGAAGGCTGTTCAGCCAAAAGCTTGCTTACTCTTATTCTTTTAAAGGAGTCATCAGCGAACATTTAATAAAATAAGTGCTACTTACCGGGGGCTTCCTCCAGCCCCGAGCTCCCAGCATGTCCCTCACCGCAGCTCTCCCCGCAGCCGTTCGCCGCAGCTCCGTCCCGGTCCCCGGCGATGACGTCAGGGCAACCTCCAGGTCGGCCTGTACTGCGCCTGCACGAGCGTCGCTGTCAATCACAGCCACGTGTGCCGGAGCGGATTGCGCCTGCGCAGTCCGCTCCGGCCCACGTGGCGGTAATTGACAGCGCCGTAGGCACAGTACAAGCCGACCTGGAGGCCACCCTGACGTCATCGCCGGTGGCCGGGAGCGAGCTGCGGCGAATGGCTGCGGGGAGAGCTGCGGCGAGGGACATGCTGGGAGCTTGCGGCTGGAGGAAGCCCCTGGTAAGTAGCACTTATTTTTTTAAATGTTCCCTGATGACTCCTTTAAGTTAGCCAATAAATGGTATCATCCTGACTCAAAAGGTCTTGTGAATATAAACTGCTAGCAAAGTGGTGCATAAAATACCTATTTAATGGACTCTGTGACAGGTAAACTGTGCTTAAAGGGACACTACAGCGAAATTTAGGCTACTGTGATCTCCCAAGTAGCATGTTTCTATTAGGAAGAGCAACACATATTTGATAGTGTTGTTTTTACAAAGGTCATCTGAATAGGATTTCTAGCTCTCATACATATCTTGGCGTCGCTAATAAGGCAAGGGAAGTGACGTACTTTGTGTTCAGTTCTGCAGGCGAGCACAGCTACACAGTAGATTTTGGAAGCTTCAAAATGTAATTCCAGATATTATTGTCCTGATTACTTTAAGAGTTTGCTTTGTTGGTGTTCGGGATTTAGTTGTCATTAATGCAAACTTCAGCAATAGAATCTGAAGGTTTTATTTTTTTACTCCGTGAATTTACTCATTGACCAATCAGGAGTTTCCAAGATATAGGCTGATTAGTAGTGTTGCTGCTCGAATAATGCTGCACACAGTACATCATAACTCTCACCTGCAGATGGTCACAAGGCTGCCCTCCACGTTGTGCTTCACGTGATTCTGATGCTACGGAAGCACCACTGATGAGATCAATGGCAAAGTGAATGTTAATAGAGTTTAGATTCTCATCATCCATTTTTAGGGCTGGTGCACACCAAAACCCGCTAGCAGATCCGCAAAACGCTAGCAGATTTTTAAACGCTTTTTTTTATTTTTATGAGGCGTTTTGCGGATTGCTGCTGCGGTTTTCAGTATAGTAGATTTCATATATTGTTACAGTAAAGCTGTTACTGGACAGCTTCTGTAACAAAAATGCCTGCAAAACCGCTCTGAAGTGCCGTTTTTCAGAGCGGTTTGCGTTTTTCCTATACTTAACATTGAGGCAGAAACGCATCCGCAATCCAAAAAATGCCTCACCCAGGCATTTTTCGTTTCTGCAAAACGCCTGCCGCTCTGGTGTGCACCACCCCATTGAGATACATTGACCAAGCAGATCCGCAGC